>NW_026698831.1:0-33773 GCF_030435755.1 Ochotona princeps | reverse complement strand
TGGAGTTGGTGGCATGTGAAACCCGCAGGTGGAGCATTTGTTTGTGTGGGATGCTCTACCAGGTTCATTCCTAGATAATGCACTCAAAGGGCACTAAGCATAGAGTGTGTAAACTGAGTTTCCTTGAGAGCTGCTTGGAAGCCTGATGGTGTGTGAAGTTAGTGAGCCAAATGGAGTTGTTCTCCCACAAGAACCACTCGGCTGATCCTTCTTCAATATGCCCTTCACCAACATGCAGTGTTTCCTTGATTGAATTAGCTCTCACACCAATATTTGCGTCTAGAGCCTTTGCATTGAGGGCTATCTGAAAACGGCTGTGGCGCTGAAGTTGCCTGAGAATGTGGAGTTGGTGGCATGTGAAACCCGCATGTGGAGCATTCGTTTGTGTGGGATGCTCTACCAGGTTCATTCCTAGATAATGCACTCAAAAGGGCACTAAGCATAGAGTGTGTAAACTGAGTTTCCTTGAGAGCTGCTTGGAAGCCTGATGGTGTGTGAAGTTAGTGAGCCAAATGGAGTTGTTCTCCCACAAGAACCACTCGGCTGATCCTTCTTCAATATGCCCTTCACCAACATGCAGTGTTTCCTTGATTGAATTAGCTCTCACACCAATATTTGCGTCTAGAGCCTTTGCATTGAGGGCTATCTGAAAACGGCTGTGGCGCTGAAGTTGCCTGTGAATTTGGAGTTGGTGGCATGTGAAACCCGCATGTGGAGCATTTGTTTGTGTGGGATGCTCTACCAGGTTCATTCCTGGATAATGCACTCAACAAAGTTCACTAAGCATAGAGTGTGAAAACTGGGTTTCCTTGAGAGCTGCTTGGAAGCCTGATGGTGTGTGAAGTTAGTGAGCCAAATGGAGTTGTTCTCCCACAAGAACCACTTGGCTGATCCTTCTTCAATATGCCCTTCACCAACATGCAGTGTTTCCTTGATTGAATTAGCTCTCACACCAATATTTGCGTCTAGAGCCTTTGCATTGAGGGCTATCTGAAAACGGCATGTGGCGCTGAAGTTGCCTGTGAATGTGGAGTTGGTGGCATGTGAAACCCGCATGTGGAGCATTCGTTTGTGTGGGGATGCTCTACCAGGATCATTTCAGTCCTAGGCACTCAAAGGGCACTAAGCATAGAGTGTGAAAACTGAGTTTCCTTGAGAGCTGCTTGGAAGCCTGATGGTGTGTGAAGTTAGTGAGCCAAATGGAGTTGTTCTCCCACAAGAACCACTCGGCTGATCCTTCTTCAATATGCCCTTCACCAACATGCAGTGTTTCCTTGATTGAATTAGCTCTCACACCAATATTTGCGTCTAGAGCCTTTGCATTGAGGGCTATCTGAAAACGGCTGTTGGCGCTGAAGTTGCCTGTGAATTTGGAGTTGGGTGGCATGTGAAACCCGCATGTGGAGCATTTGTTTGTGTGTGGGATGCTCTACCAGGTTCATTCCTGGATAATGCACTCAACAAAGTTCACTAAGCATAGAGTGTGAAAACTGGGTTTCCTTGAGAGCTGCTTGGAAGCCTGATGGTGTGTGAAGTTAGTGAGCCCAAATGGAGTTGTTCTCCCACAAGAACCACTTGGCTGATCCTTCTTCAATATGCCCTTCACCAACATGCAGTGTTTCCTTGATTGAATTAGCTCTCACACCAATATTTGCGTCTAGAGCCTTTGCATTGAGGGCTATCTGAAAACGGCTGTGGCGCTGAAGTTGCCTGTGAATGTGGAGTTGGTGGCATGTGAAACCCGCATGTGGAGCATTCGTTTGTGTGGGATGCTCTACCAGGATCATTTCAGTCCTAGGCACTCAAAGGGCACTAAGCATAGAGTGTGAAAACTGAGTTTCCTTGAGAGCTGCTTGGAAGCCTGATGGTGTGTGAAGTTAGTGAGCCAAATGGAGTTGTTCTCCCACAAGAACCACTCGGCTGATCCTTCTTCAATATGCCCTTCACCAACATGCAGTGTTTCCTTGATTGAATTAGCTCTCATACAAATATTTGTGTCTAGAGCCTTTGCATTGAGGGCTATCTGAAAACGGCTGTGGCGCTGAAGTTGCCTGTGAATGTGGAGTTGGTGGCATGTGAAAACCGCATGTGGAGCATTCGTTTGTGTGGGATTCTCTGCCAGCTACATTTGAGTCCTAGGCACTCAAAGGGCACTAAGCATAGAGTGTGAAAACTGAGTTTCCTTGAGAGCTGCTTGGAAGCCTGATGGTGTGTGAAGTTAGTGAGCCAAATGGAGTTGTTCTCCCACAAGAAACCACTCAGCTGATCCTTCTTCAATATGCCCTTCACCAACATGCAGAGTTTCCTTGATTGAATAAGCTCTGACACAAATATTTGCGTCTAGAGCCTTTGCATTGAGGGCTATCTGAAAACGGCTGTGGCGCTGAAGTTGCCTGTGAATGTGGAGTTGGTGGCATGTGAAACCCGCAGGTGGAGCATTTGTTTGTGTGGGATGCTCTACCAGGTTCATTCCTAGATAATGCACTCAAAGGGCACTAAGCATAGAGTGTGTAAACTGAGTTTCCTTGAGAGCTGCTTGGAAGCCTGATGGTGTGTGAAGTTAGTGAGCCAAATGGAGTTGTTCTCCCACAAGAACCACTTGGCTGATCCTTCTTCAATATGCCCTTCACCAACATGCAGTGTTTCCTTGATTGAATTAGCTCTCACACCAATATTTGCGTCTAGAGCCTTTGCATTGAGGGCTATCTGAAAACGGCTGTGGCGCTGAAGTTGCCTGAGAATGTGGAGTTGGTGGCATGTGAAACCCGCATGTGGAGCCATTCGTTTGTGTGGGATGCTCTACCAGGTTCATTCCTAGATAATGCACTCAAAGGGCACTAAGCATAGAGTGTGTAAACTGAGTTTCCTTGAGAGCTGCTTGGAAGCCTGATGGTGTGTGAAGTTAGTGAGCCAAATGGAGTTGTTCTCCCACAAGAACCACTTGGCTGATCCTTCTTCAATATGCCCTTCACCAACATGCAGTGTTTCCTTGATTGAATTAGCTCTCACACCAATATTTGCATCTAGAGCCTTTGCATTGAGGGCTATCTGAAAACGGCTGTGGCGCTGAAGTTGCCTGTGAATTTGGAGTTGTTGGCATGTGAAACCTGCATGTGGAGCATTTGTTTGTGTGGGATGCTCTACCAGGTTCATTCCTGGATAATGCACTCAACAAAGGGCACTAAGCATAGAGTGTGAAAACTGAGTTTCCTTGAGAGCTGCTTGGAAGCATGATGGTGTGTGAAGTTAGTGAGCCAAATGGAGTTGTTTTCCCACAAGAACCACTCGGCTGATCCTTCTTCAATATGCCCTTCACCAACATGCAGTGTTTCCTTGATTGAATTAGCTCTCACACCAGTATTTGCGTCTAGAGCCTTTGCATTGAGGGCTATCTGAAAACGGCTGTGGCGCTGAAGTTGCCTGTGAATGTGGAGTTGGTGGCATGTGAAACCCGCATGTGGAGCATTCGTTTGTGTGGGATGCTCTGCCAGCTTCATTTGAGTCCTAGGCACTCAAAGGGCACTAAGCATAGAGTGTGAAAACTGAGTTTCCTTGAGAGCTGCTTGGAAGCCTGATGGTGTGTGAAGTTAGTGAGCCAAATGGAGTTGTTCTCCCACAAGAACCACTCGGCTGATCCTTCTTCAATATGCCCTTCACCAACATGCAGAGTTTCCTTGATTGAATTAGCTCTCACACCAATATTTGCGTCTAGAGCCTTTGCATTGAGGGCTATCTGAAAACGGCTGTGGCGCTGAAGTTGCCTGAGAATGTGGAGTTGGTGGCATGTGAAACCCGCATGTGGAGCATTCGTTTGTGTGGGATGCTCTACCAGGTTCATTCCTAGATAATGCACTCAACAAAGGGCACTAAGCATAGAGTGTGTAAACTGAGTTTCCTTGAGAGCTGCTTGGAAGCCTGATGGTGTGTGAAGTTAGTGAGCCAAATGGAGTTGTTCTCCCCACAAGAACCACACGGCTGATCCTTCTTCAATATGCCCTTCACCAACATGCAGTGTTTCCTTGATTGAATTAGCTCTCACACCAATATTTGCGTCTAGAGCCTTTGCATTGAGGGCTATCTGAAAACGGCTGTGGCACTGAAGTTGCCTGTGAATTTGGAGTTGTTGGCATGTGAAACCCGCATGTGGAGCATTTGTTTGTCGTGGGATGCTCTACCAGGTTCATTCCTGGATAATGCACTCAACAAAGGGCACTAAGCATAGAGTGTGAAAACTGAGTTTCCTTGAGAGCTGCTTGGAAGCCTGATGGTGTGTGAAGTTAGTGAGCCAAATGGAGTTGTTCTCCCACAAGAACCACTCGGCTGATCCTTCTTCAATATGCCCTTCACCAACATGCAGTGTTTCCTTGATTGAATTAGCTCTCATACCAATATTTGCGTCTAGAGCCTTTGCATTGAGGGCTATCTGAAAACGGCTGTGGCGCTGAAGTTGCCTGTGAATGTGGAGTTGGTGGCATGTGAAACCCGCATGTGGAGCATTCGTTTGTGTGGGATGCTCTGCCAGCTTCATTTGAGTCCTAGGCACTCAAAGGGCACTAAGCATAGAGTGTGAAAACTGAGTTTCCTTGAGAGCTGCTTGGAAGCCTGATGGTGTGTGAAGTTAGTGAGCCAAATGGAGTTGTTCTCCCACAAGAACCACTCGGCTGATCCTTCTTCAATATGCCCTTCACCAACATGCAGAGTTTCCTTGATTGAATTAGCTCTCACACCAATATTTGCGTCTAGAGGCTTTGCATTGAGGGCTATCTGAAAACAGCTGTGGCGCTGAAGTTGCCTGTGAATGTGGAGTTGGTGGCATGTGAAACCCGCATGTGGAGCATTCGTTTGTGTGGGATGCTCTACCAGGTTCATTCTTAGATAATGCACTCAAAGGGCACTAAGCATAGAGTGTGTAAACTGAGTTTCCTTGAGAGCTGCTTGGAATCCTGATGGTGTGTGAAGTTAGTGAGCCAAATGGAGTTGTTCTCCCACAAGAACCACTCGGCTGATCCTTCTTCAATATGCCCTTCACCAACATGCAGTGTTTTCCTTGATTGAATTAGCTCTCATACCAATATTTGTGTCTAGAGCCTTTGCATTGAGGGCTATCTGAAAACGGCTGTGGCGCTGAAGTTGCACTGTGAATGTGGAGTTGGTGGCATGTGAAACCCGCATGTGGAGCATTCGTTTGTGTGGGATGCTCTACCAGGTTCATTCCTAGATAATGCACTCAAAGGGCACTAAGCATAGAGTGTGAAAACTGAGTTTCCTTGGGAGCTGCTTGGAAGCCTGATGGTGTGTGAAGTTGGTGAGTCAAATGGAGTTGTTCTCCCACAAGAACCACTCGGCTGATCCTTCTTCAATATTCCCTTCACCAACATGCAGTGTTTCCTTGATTGAATTAACTCTCACACCAATATTTGCGTCTAGAGCCTTTGCATTGAGGGCTATCTGAAAACGGCTGTGGTGCTGAAGTTGCCTGAGAATGTGGGAGTTGGTGGCATGTGAAAACCCGCATGTGGAGCATTCGTTTGTGTGGGATGCTCTACCAGGTTCATTCCTAGATAATGCACTCAAAGGGCACTAAGCATAGAGTGTGAAAACTGAGTTTCCTTGAGAGCTGCTTGGAAGCCTGATGGTGTGTGAAGTTAGTGAGCCAAATGGAGTTGTTCTCCCACAAGAACCACTCGGCTGATCCTTCTTCAATATGCCCTTCACCAACATGCAGTGTTTCCTTGATTGAATTAGCTCTCACACCAATATTTGCGTCTAGAGCCTTTGCATTGAGGGCTATCTGAAAACGGCTGTGGCGCTGAAGTTGCCTGTGAATGTGGAGTTGGTGGCATGTGAAACCCGCATGTGGAGCATTCGTTTGTGTGGGATGGTCTACCAGCTTCATTTCAGTCCTAGGCACTCAAAGGGCACTAAGCATAGAGTGTGAAAACTGAGTTTCCTTGAGAGCTGCTTGGAAGCCTGATGGTTGTGTGAAGTTAGTGAGCCAAATGGAGTTGTTCTCCCACAAGAACCACTCGGCTGATCCTTCTTCAATATGCCCTTCACCAACATGCAGTGTTTCCTTGATTGAATTACCTCTCATACCAATATTTGCGTCTAGAGCCTTTGCATTGAGGGCTATCTGAAAACGGCTGTGGCGCTGAAGTTGCCTGTGAATGTGGAGTTAGGTGGCATGTGAAACCCGCATGTGGAGCATTCGTTTGTGTGGGATGCTCTACCAGGTTCATTTGAGTCCTAGGCACTCAAAGGGCACTAAGCATAGAGTGTGAAAACTGAGTTTCCTTGAGAGCTGCTTGGAAGCCTGATGGTGTGTGAAGTTAGTGAGCCAAATGGAGTTGTTCTCCCACAAGAACCACTCGGCTGATCCTTCTTCAATATGCCCTTCAAAAACTTGCAGAGTTTCCTTGATTGAATTAGCTCTCACACCAGTATTTGCGTCTAGAGCCTTTGCATTGAGGGCTATCTGAAAACGGCTGTGGCGCTGAAGTTGCCAGTGAATGTGGAGTTGGTGGCATGTGAAACCCGCATGTGGAGCATTCGTTTGTGTGGGATGCTCTACCAGGTTCATTCCTAGATAATGCACTCAAAGGGCACTAAGCATAGAGTGTGAAAACTGAGTTTCCTTGAGAGCTGCTTGGAAGCCTTTGATGGTGTGTGAAGTTAGTGAGTCAAATGGAGTTGTTCTCCCACAAGAACCACTCAGCTGATCCTTCTTCAATATTCCCTTCACCAACATGCAGTGTTTCCTTGATTGAATTAGCTCTCACACCAATATTTGCGTCTAGAGCCTTTGCATTGAGGGCTATCTGAAAAAGGCTGTGGTGCTGAAGTTGCCTGTGAATGTGGAGTTGGTGGCATGTGAAACCCGCATGTGGAGCATCGTTTGTGTGGGATGCTCTACCAGGTTCATTCCTAGATAATGCACTCAAAGGGCACTAAGCATAGAGTGTGAAAACTGAGTTTCCTTGAGAGCTGCTTGGAAGCCTGATGGTGTGTGAAGTTAGTGAGCCAAATGGAGTTGTTCTCCCACAAGAACCACTCGGCTGATCCTTCTTTAATATGCCCTTCACCAACATGCAGTGTTTCCTTGATTGAATTAGCTCTCACACCAATATTTGCGTCTAGAGCCTTTGCATTGAGGGCTATCTGAAAACGGCTGTGGCGCTGAAGTTGCCTGTGAATGTGGAGTTGGTGGCATGTGAAACCCGCATGTGGAGCATTCGTTTGTGTGGCATGCTCTACCAGGATCATTTCAGTCCTAGGCACTCAAAGGGCACTAAGCATAGAGTGTGAAAACTGAGTTTCCTTGAGAGCTGCTTGGAAGCCTGATGGTGTGTGAAGTTAGTGAGCCAAATGGAGTTGTTCTCCCACAAGAACCACTCGGCTGATCCTTCTTCAATATGCCCTTCACCAACTTGCAGAGTTTCCTTGATTGAATTAGCTCTCACACCAGTATTTGCGTCTAGATCCTTTGCATTGATGGCTATCTGAAAACGGCTGTGGCGCTGAAGTTGCCTGTGAATGTGGAGTTGGTGGCATGTGAAACCCGCATGTGGAGCATTCGTTTGTGTGGGATGCTCTACCAGGTTCATTCCTAGATAATGCACTCAAAGGGCACTAAGCATAGAGTGTGAAAACTGAGTTTCCTTGAGAGCTGCTTGGAAGCCTGATGGTGTGTGAAGTTAGTGAGTCAAATGGAGTTGTTCTCCCACAAGAACCACTCGGCTGATCCTTCTTCAATATGCCCTTCACCAACATGCAGTGTTTCCTTGATTGAATTAGCTCTCACACCAATATTTGCGTCTAGAGCCTTTGCATTGAGGGCTATCTGAAAACGGCTGTGGTGCTGAAGTTGCCTGTCAATGTGGAGTTGGTGGCATGTGAAACCCGCATGTGGAGCATTCGTTTGTGTGGGATGCTCTACCAGGTTCATTCCTAGATAATGCACTCAAAGGGCACTAAGCATAGAGTGTGAAAACTGAGTTTCCTTGAGAGCTGCTTGGAAGCCTGATGGTGTGTGAAGTTAGTGAGCCAAATGGAGTTGTTCTCCCAAAAGAACCACTCGGCTGATCCTTCTTTAATATGCCCTTCACCAACATGCTGTGTTTCCTTGATTGAATTAGCTCTCACACCAATATTTGCGTCTAGAGCCTTTGCATTGAGGGCTATCTGAAAACGGCTGTGGCGCTGAAGTTGCCTGTGAATGTGGAGTTGGTGGCATGTGAAACCCGCATGTGGAGCATTCGTTTGTGTGGGATGCTCTACCAGGATCATTTGAGTCCTAGGCACTCAAAAGGCACTAAGCATAGAGTGTGAAAACTGAGTTTCCTTGAGAGCTGCTTGGAAGCCTGATGGTGTGTGAAGTTAGTGAGCCAAATGGAGTTGTTCTCCCACAAGAACCACTCGGCTGATCCTTCTTCAATATGCCCTTCACCAACATGCAGTGTTTCCTTGATTGAATTAGCTCTCATACCAATATTTGCGTCTAGAGCCTTTGCATTGAGGGCTATCTGAAAACGGCTGTGGCGCTGAAGTTGCCTGTGAATGTGGAGTTGGTGGCATGTGAAACCCGCATGTGGAGCATTCGTTTGTGTGGGATGCTCTGCCAGCTTCATTTGAGTCCTAGGCACTCAAAGGGCACTAAGCATAGAGTGTGAAAACTGAGTTTCCTTGAGAGCTGCTTGGAAGCCTGATGGTGTGTGAAGTTAGTGAGCCAAATGGAGTTGTTCTCCCACAAGAACCACTCGGCTGATCCTTCTTCAAAATGCCCTTCACCAACATGCAGAGTTTCCTTGATTGAATTAGCTCTCACACCAATATTTGCGTCTAGAGCCTTTGCATTGAGGGCTATCTGAAAACGGCTGTGGCGCTGAAGTTGCCTGTGAATGTGGAGTTGGTGGCATGTGAAACCCGCATGTGGAGCATTCGGTTGTGTGGGATGCTCTACCAGGTTCATTCCTAGATAATGCACTCAAAGGGCACTAAGCATAGAGTGTGAAAACTGAGTTTCCTTGAGAGCTGCTTGGAAGCCTGATGGTGTGTGAAGTTAGTGAGCCAAATGGAGTTGTTCTCCCACAAGAACCACTCGGCTGATCCTTCTTCAATATGCCCTTCACCAACATGCAGTGTTTCCTTGATTGAATTAGCTCTCACACCAATATTTGTGTCTAGAGCCTTTGCATTGAGGGCTATCTGAAAACGGCTGTGGCGCTGAAGTTGCGTGTGAATGTGGAGTTGGTGTCATGTGAAACCCGCATGTGGAGCATTCGTTTGTGTGGGATGCTCTACCAGGTTCATTCCTAGATAATGCACTCAAAGGGCACTAAGCATAGAGTGTGAAAACTGAGTTTCCTTGAGAGCTGCTTGGAAGCCTGATGGTGTGTGAAGTTAGTGAGTCAAATGGAGTTGTTCTCCCACAAGAACCACTCGGCTGATCCTTCTTCAATATGCCCTTCACCAACATGCAGTGTTTCCTTGATTGAATTAGCTCTCACACCAATATTTGCGTCTAGAGCCTTTGCATTGAGGGCTATCTGAAAACGGCTGTGGCGCTGAAGTTGCCTGTGAATGTGGAGTTGGTGGCATGTGAAACCCGCATGTGGAGCATTCGTTTGTGTGGGATGCTCTACCAGGTTCATTCCTAGATAATGCACTCAAAGGGCACTAAGCATAGAGTGTGAAAACTGAGTTTTCTTGAGAGCTGCTTGGAAGAATGATGGTGTGTGAAGTTAGTGAGCCAAATGGAGTTGTTCTCCCACAAGAACCACTCGGCTGATCCTTCTTCAATATGCCCTTCACCAACATGCAGTGTTTCCTTGATTGAATTAGCTCTCACACCAATATTTGCGTCTAGAGCCTTTGCATTGAGGGCTATCTGAAAATGGCTGTGGCGCTGAAGTTGCCTGAGAATGTCGAGTTGGTGGCATGTGAAACCCACATGTGGAGCATTCGTTTGTGTTTAATGCTCTAACTGGTTCATTCCTAGATAATGCACTCAAAGGGCACTAAGCATAGAGTGTGAAAACTGAGTTTCCTTGAGAGCTGCTTGGAAGCCTGATGGTGTGTGAAGTTAGTGAGCCAAATGGAGTTGTTCTCCCACAAGAACCACTCGGCTGATCCTTCTTCAATATGCCCTTCACCAACATGCAGTGTTTCCTTGATTGAATTAACTCTCACACCAATATTTGCGTCTAGAGCCTTTGCATTGAGGGCTATCTGAAAACGGCTGTGGCGCTGAAGTTGCCTGTGAATTTGGAGTTGGTGGCATGTGAAACCCGCATGTGGAGCATTCGTTTGTGTGGCATGCTCTACCAGGTTCATTCCTAGATAATGCACTCAAAGGGCACTAAGCATAGAGTGTGAAAACTGAGTTTCCTTGAGAGCTGCTTGGAAGCCTGATGGTGTGTGAAGTTAGTGAGCCAAATGGAGTTGTTCTCCCACAAGAACCACTCGGCTGATCCTTCTTCAATATGCCCTTCACCAACATGCAGTGTTTCCTTGATTGAATTAGCTCTCACACCAATATTTGCGTCTAGAGCCTTTGCATTGAGGGCTATCTGAAAACGGCTGTGGCGCTGAAGTTGCCTGAGAATGTGGAGTTGGTGGCATATGAAACCCGCATGTGGAGCATTCGTTTGTGTGGGATGCTCTACCAGGTTCATTCCTAGATAATGCACTCGAAGGGCACTAAGCATAGAGTGTGAAAACTGAGTTTCCTTGAGAGCTGCTTGGAAGCCTGATGGTGTGTGAAGTTAGTGAGCCAAATGGAGTTGTTCTCCCACAAGAACTACTCGGCTGATCCTTCTTCAATATGCCCTTCACCAACATGCAGTGTTTCCTTGATTGAATTAGCTCTCACACCAATATTTGCGTCTAGAGCCTTTGCATTGAGGGCTATCTGAAAATGGCTGTGGCGCTGAAGTTGCCTGAGAATGTGGAGTTGGTGGCATGTGAAACCCGCATGTGGAGCATTTGTTTGTGTGGGATGCTCTACCAGCTTCATTCCTAGATAATGCACTCAAAGGGCACTAAGCATAGAGTGTGTAAACTGAGTTTCCTTGAGAGCTGCTTGGAAGCCTGATGGTGTGTGAAGTTAGTGAGCCAAATGGAGTTGTTCTCCCACAAGAACCACTCGGCTGATCCTTCTTCAATATGCCCTTCACCAACATGCAGTGTTTCCTTGATTGAATTAGCTCTCACACCAATATTTGCGTCTAGAGCCTTTGCATTGAGGGCTATCTGAAAACGGCTGTGGCGCTGAAGTTGCCTGTGAATGTGGAGTTGGTGGCATGTGAAACCCGCATGTGGAGCATTCGTTTGTGTGGAATGCTCTACCAGGTTCATTCCTAGATAATGCACTCAAAGGGCACTAAGCATAGAGTGTGAAAACTGAGTTTTCTTGAGAGCTGCTTGGAAGCCTGATGGTGTGTGAAGTTAGTGAGCCAAATGGAGTTGTTCTCCCACAAGAACCACTCAGCTGATCCTTCTTCAATATGCCCTTCACCAACATGCAGTGTTTCCTTGATTGAATTAGCTCTCACACCAATATTTGCGTCTAGAGCCTTTGCATTGAGGGCTATCTGAAAACGGCTGTGGCGCTGAAGTTGCCTGTGAATGTGGAGTTGGTGGCATGTGAAACCCGCATGTGGAGCATTCGTTTGTGTGGGATGCTCTACCAGGTTCATTTCTAGATAATGCACTCAAAGGGCACTAAGCATAGAGTGTGAAAACTGAGTTTCCTTGAGAGCTGCTTGGAAGCCTGATGGTGTGTGAAGTTAGTGAGCCAAATGGAGTTGTTCTCCCACAAGAACCACTCGGCTGATCCTTCTTCAATATGCCCTTCACCAACATGCAGTGTTTCCTTGATTGAATTAGCTCTCACACCAATATTTGCGTCTAGAGCCTTTGCATTGAGGGCTATCTGAAAACGGCTGTGGCGCTGAAGTTGCCTGTGAATGTGGAGTTGGTGGCATGTGAAACCCGCATGTGGAGCATTCGTTTGTGTGGGATGCTCTACCAGGTTCATTTGAGTCCTAGGCACTCAAAGGGCACTAAGCATAGAGTGTGAAAACTGAGTTTCCTTGAGAGCTGCTTGGAAGCCTGATGGTGTGTGAAGTTAGTGAGCCAAATGGAGTTGTTCTCCCACAAGAACCACTCGGCTGATCCTTCTTCAATATGCCCTTCACCAACATGCAGAGTTTCCTTGATTGAATTAGCTCTCACACCAGTATTTGCGTCTAGAGCCTTTGCATTGAGGGCTATCTGAAAACGGCTGTGGCGCTGAAGTTGCGTGTGAATGTGGAGTTGGTGGCATGTGAAACCCGCATGTGGAGCATTCGGTTGTGTGGGATGCTCTACCAGGTTCATTCCTAGATAATGCACTCAAAGGGCACTAAGCATAGAGTGTGAAAACTGAGTTTCCTTGAGAGCTGCTTGGAAGCCTGATGGTGTGTGAAGTTAGTGAGCCAAATGGAGTTGTTCTCCCACAAGAACCACTCGGCTGATCCTTCTTCAATATGCCCTTCACCAACATGCAGAGTTTCCTTGATTGAATTAGCTCTCACACCAGTATTTGCGTCTAGAGCCTTTGCATTGAGGGCTATCTGAAAACGGCTGTGGCGCTGAAGTTGCCTGTGAATGTGGAGTTGGTGGCATGTGAAACCCGCATGTGGAGCATTCGGTTGTGTGGGATGCTCTACCAGGTTCATTCCTAGATAATGCACTCAAAGGGCACTAAGCATAGAGTGTGAAAACTGAGTTTCCTTGAGAGCTGCTTGGAAGCCTGATGGTGTGTGAAGTTAGTGAGCCAAATGGAGTTGTTCTCCCACAAGAACCACTCGGCTGATCCTTCTTCAATATGCCCTTCACCAACATGCAGTGTTTCCTTGATTGAATTAGCTCTCACACCAATATTTGCGTCTAGAGCCTTTGCATTGAGGGCTATCTGAAAACGGCTGTGGCGCTGAAGTTGCCTGTGAATGTGGAGTTGGTGGCATGTGAAACCCGCATGTGGAGCATTCGTTTGTGTGGGATGCTCTACCAGGTTCATTTGAGTCCTAGGCACTCAAAGGGCACTAAGCATAGAGTGTGAAAACTGAGTTTCCTTGAGAGCTGCTTGGAAGCCTGATGGTGTGTGAAGTTAGTGAGCCAAATGGAGTTGTTCTCCCACAAGAACCACTCGGCTGATCCTTCTTCAATATGCCCTTCACCAACATGCAGAGTTTCCTTGATTGAATTAGCTCTCACACCAGTATTTGCGTCTAGAGCCTTTGCATTGAGGGCTATCTGAAAACGGCTGTGGCGCTGAAGTTGCGTGTGAATGTGGAGTTGGTGGCATGTGAAACCCGCATGTGGAGCATCCGGTTGTGTGGGATGCTCTACCAGGTTCATTCCTAGATAATGCACTCAAAGGGCACTAAGCATAGAGTGTGAAAACTGAGTTTCCTTGAGAGCTGCTTGGAAGCCTGATGGTGTGTGAAGTTAGTGAGCCAAATGGAGTTGTTCTCCCACAAGAACCACTCGGCTGATCCTTCTTCAATATGCCCTTCACCAACATGCAGAGTTTCCTTGATTGAATTAGCTCTCACACCAGTATTTGCGTCTAGAGCCTTTGCATTGAGGGCTATCTGAAAACGGCTGTGGCGCTGAAGTTGCCTGTGAATGTGGAGTTGGTGGCATGTGAAACCCGCATGTGGAGCATTCGGTTGTGTGGGATGCTCTACCAGGTTCATTCCTAGATAATGCACTCAAAGGGCACTAAGCATAGAGTGTGAAAACTGAGTTTCCTTGAGAGCTGCTTGGAAGCCTGATGGTGTGTGAAGTTAGTGAGCCAAATGGAGTTGTTCTCCCACAAGAACCACTCGGCTGATCCTTCTTCAATATGCCCTTCACCAACATGCAGTGTTTCCTTGATTGAATTAGCTCTCACACCAATATTTGTGTCTAGAGCCTTTGCATTGAGGGCTATCTGAAAACGGCTGTGGCGCTGAAGTTGCGTGTGAATGTGGAGTTGGTGTCATGTGAAACCCGCATGTGGAGCATTCGTTTGTGTGGGATGCTCTACCAGGTTCATTCCTAGATAATGCACTCAAAGGGCACTAAGCATAGAGTGTGAAAACTGAGTTTCCTTGAGAGCTGCTTGGAAGCCTGATGGTGTGTGAAGTTAGTGAGTCAAATGGAGTTGTTCTCCCACAAGAACCACTCGGCTGATCCTTCTTCAATATGCCCTTCACCAACATGCAGTGTTTCCTTGATTGAATTAGCTCTCACACCAATATTTGCGTCTAGAGCCTTTGCATTGAGGGCTATCTGAAAACGGCTGTGGCGCTGAAGTTGCCTGTGAATGTGGAGTTGGTGGCATGTGAAACCCGCATGTGGAGCATTCGTTTGTGTGGGATGCTCTACCAGGTTTCATTCCTAGATAATGCACTCAAAGGGCACTAAGCATAGAGTGTGAAAACTGAGTTTCCTTGAGAGCTGCTTGGAAGCCTGATGGTGTGTGAAGTTAGTGAGCAAAATGGAGTTGTTCTCCCACAAGAACCACTCGGCTGATCCTTCTTCAATATGCCCTTCACCAACATGCAGAGTTTCCTTGATTGAATTAGCTCTCACACCAATATTTGCGTCTAGAGCCTTTGCATTGAGGGCTATCTGAAAATGGCTGTGGCGCTGAAGTTGCCTGAGAATGTCGAGTTGGTGGCATGTGAAACCCGCATGTGGAGCATTCGTTTGTGTGGGATGTTCTACCAGGTTCATTCCTAGATAATGCACTCAAAGGGCACTAAGCATAGAGTGTGAAAACTGAGTTTCCTTGAGAGCTGCTTGGAAGCCTGATGGTGTGTGAAGTTAGTGAGCCAAATGGAGTTGTTCTCCCACAAGAACCACTCGGCTGATCCTTCTTCAATATGCCCTTCACCAACATGCAGTGTTTCCTTGATTGAATTAACTCTCACACCAATATTTGCGTCTAGAGCCTTTGCATTGAGGGCTATCTGAAAACGGCTGTGGCGCTGAAGTTGCCTGTGAATTTGGAGTTGGTGGCATGTGAAACCCGCATGTGGAGCATTCGTTTGTGTGGCATGCTCTACCAGGTTCATTCCTAGATAATGCACTCAAAGGGCACTAAGCATAGAGTGTGAAAACTGAGTTTCCTTGAGAGCTGCTTGGAAGCCTGATGGTGTGTGAAGTTAGTGAGCCAAATGGAGTTGTTCTCCCAGAAGAACCACTCGGCTGATCCTTCTTCAATATGCCCTTCACCAACATGCAGTGTTTCCTTGATTGAATTAGCTCTCACACCAATATTTGCGTCTAGAGCCTTTGCATTGAGGGCTATCTGAAAACGGCTGTGGCGCTGAAGTTGCCTGTGAATGTGGAGTTGGTGGCATGTGAAACCCGCATGTGGAGCATTCGTTTGTGTGGGATGCTCTACCAGGTTCATTTGAGTCCTAGGCACTCAAAGGGCACTAAGCATAGAGTGTGAAAACTGAGTTTCCTTGAGAGCTGCTTGGAAGCCTGATGGTGTGTGAAGTTAGTGAGCCAAATGGAGTTGTTCTCCCACAAGAACCACTCGGCTGATCCTTCTTCAATATGCCCTTCACCAACATGCAGAGTTTCCTTGATTGAATTAGCTCTCACACCAGTATTTGCGTCTAGAGCCTTTGCATTGAGGGCTATCTGAAAACGGCTGTGGCGCTGAAGTTGCCTGTGAATGTGGAGTTGGTGGCATGTGAAACCCGCATGTGGAGCATTCGTTTGTGTGGGATGCTCTACCAGGTTCATTCCTAGATAATGCACTCAAAGGGCACTAAGCATAGAGTGTGAAAACTGAGTTTCCTTGAGAGCTGCTTGGAAGCCTGATGGTGTGTGAAGTTAGTGAGCCAAATGGAGTTGTTCTCCCACAAGAACCACTCGGCTGATCCTTCTTCAATATGCCCTTCACCAACATGCACTGTTTCCTTGATTGAATTAGATCTCACACCAATATTTGTGTCTAGAGCCTTTGCATTGAGGGCTATCTGAAAACGGCTGTGGCGCTGAAGTTGCGTGTGAATGTGGAGTTGGTGGCATGTGAAACCCGCATGTGGAGCATTCGTTTGTGTGGGATGCTCTACCAGGTTCATTCCTAGATAATGCACTCAAAGGGCACTAAGCATAGAGTGTGAAAACTGAGTTTCCTTGAGAGCTGCTTGGAAGCCTGATGGTGTGTGAAGTTAGTGAGTCAAATGGAGTTGTTCTCCCACAAGAACCACTCGGCTGATCCTTCTTCAATATGCCCTTCACCAACATGCAGTGTTTCCTTGATTGAATTAGCTCTCACACCAATATTTGCGTCTAGAGCCTTTGCATTGAGGGCTATCTGAAAACGGCTGTGGCGCTGAAGTTGCCTGTGAATGTGGAGTTTGTGGCATGTGAAACCCGCATGTGGAGCATTCGTTTGTGTGGGATGCTCTACCAGGTTCATTCCTAGATAATGCACTCAAAGGGCACTAAGCATAGAGTGTGAAAACTGAGTTTCCTTGAGAGCTGCTTGGAAGCCTGATGGTGTGTGAAGTTAGTGAGCCAAAGGGAGTTGTTCTCCCACAAGAACGACTCGGCTGATCCTTCTTCAATATGCCCTTCACCAACATGCAGTGTTTCCTTGATTGAATTAGCTCTCACACCAATATTTGCGTCTAGAGCCTTTGCATTGAGGGCTATCTGAAAATGGCTGTGGCGCTGAAGTTGCCTGAGAATGTCGAGTTGGTGGCATGTGAAACCCGCATGTGGAGCATTCGTTTGTGTGGGATGCTCTACCAGGTTCATTCCTAGATAATGCACTCAAAGGGCACTAAGCATAGAGTGTGAAAACTGAGTTTCCTTGAGAGCTGCTTGGAAGCCTGATGGTGTGTGAAGTTAGTGAGCCAAATGGAGTTGTTCTCCCACAAGAACCACTCGGCTGATCCTTCTTCAATATGCCCTTCACCAACATGCAGTGTTTCCTTGATTGAATTAGCTCTCACACCAATATTTGCGTCTAGAGCCTTTGCACTGAGGGCTATCTGAAAACGGCTGTGGCGCTGAAGTTGCCTGTGAATTTGGAGTTGGTGGCATGTGAAACCCGCATGTGGAGCATTCGTTTGTGTGGCATGCTCTACCAGGTTCATTCCTAGATAATGCACTCAAAGGGCACTAAGCATAGAGTGTGAAAACTGAGTTTCCTTGAGAGCTGCTTGGAAGCCTGATGGTGTGTGAAGTTAGTGAGCCAAATGGAGTTGTTCTCCCACAAGAACCACTCGGTTGATCCTTCTTCAATATGCCCTTCACCAACATGCAGTGTTTCCTTGATTGAATTAGCTCTCACACCAATATTTGCGGTCTAGAGCCTTTGCATTGAGGGCTATCTGAAAACGGCTGTGGCGCTGAAGTTGCCTGAGAATGTGGAGTTGGTGGCATGTGAAACCCGCATGTGGAGCATTTGTTTGTGTGGGATGCTCTACCAGGTTCATTCCTAGATAATGCACTCAAAGGGCACTAAGCATAGAGTGTGAAAACTGAGTTTCCTTGAGAGCTGCTTGGAAGCCTGATGGTGTGTGAAGTTAGTGAGCCAAATGGAGTTGTTCTCCCAGAAGAACCACTCGGCTGATCCTTCTTCAATATGCCCTTCACCAACATGCAGTGTTTCCTTGATTGAATTAGCTCTCACACCAATATTTGCGTCTAGAGCCTTTGCATTGAGGGCTATCTGAAAATGGCTGTGGCGCTGAAGTTGCCTGAGAATGTGGAGTTGGTGGCATGTGAAACCCGCATGTGGAGCATTCGTTTGTGTGGGATGCTCTACCAGCTTCATTCCTAGATAATGCACTCAAAGGGCACTAAGCATAGAGTGTGTAAACTGAGTTTCCTTGAGAGCTGCTTGGAAGCCTGATGGTGTGTGAAGTTAGTGAGCCAAATGGAGTTGTTCTCCCACAAGAACCACTCGACTGATCCTTCTTCAATATGCCCTTCACCAACATGCAGTGTTTCCTTGATTGAATTAGCTCTCACACCAATATTTGCGTCTAGAGCCTTTGCATTGAGGGCTATCTGAAAACGGCTGTGGCGCTGAAGTTGCCTGTGAATGTGGAGTTGGTGGAATGTGAAACCCGCATGTGGAGCATTCGTTTGTGTGGGATGCTCTACCAGGTTCATTCCTAGATAATGCACACAAAGGGCACTAAGCATAGAGTGTGAAAACTGAGTTTCCTTGAGAGCTGCTTGGAAGCCTGATGGTGTGTGAAGTTAGTGAGCCAAATGGAGTTGTTCTCCCACAAGAACCACTCGGCTGATCCTTCTTCAATATGCCCTTCACCAACATGCAGTGTTTCCTTGATTGAATTAGCTCTCACACCAATATTTGCGTCTAGAGCCTTTGCATTGAGGGCTATCTGAAAACGGCTGTGGCGCTGAAGTTGCCTGTGAATGTGGAGTTGGTGGCATGTGAAACCCGCATGTGGAGCATTCGTTTGTGTGGGATGCTCTACCAGGTTCATTCCTAGATAATGCACTGAAAGGGCACTAAGCATAGAGTGTGAAAACTGAGTTTCCTTGAGAGCTGCTTGGAAGCCTGATGATGTGTGAAGTTAGTGAGCCAAATGGAGTTGTTCTCCCACAAGAACCACTCGCTTGATCCTTCTTCAATATGCCCTTCACCAACATGCAGTGTTTCCTTGATTGAATTAGCTCTCACACCAATATTTGCGTCTAGAGCCTTTGCATTGAGGGCTATCTGAAAACGGCTGTGGCGCTGAAGTTGCGTGTGAATGTGGAGTTGGTGTCATGTGAAACCCGCATGTGGAGCATTCGTTTGTGTGGGATGCTCTACCAGGTTCATTCCTAGATAATGCACTGAAAGGGCACTAAGCATAGAGTGTGAAAACTGAGTTTCCTTGAGAGCTGCTTGGAAGCCTGATGATGTGTGAAGTTAGTGAGCCAAATGGAGTTGTTCTCCCACAAGAACCACTCGGCTGATCCTTCTTCAATATGCCCTTCACCAACATGCAGTGTTTCCTTGATTGAATTAGCTCTCACACCAATATTTGCGTCTAGAGCCTTTGCATTGAGGGCTATCTGAAAATGGCTGTGGCGCTGAAGTTGCCTGTGAATGTGGAGTTGGTGGCATGTGAAACCCGCATGTGGAGCATTCGTTTGTGTGGGATGCTCTACCAGGTTCATTCCTAGATAATGCACTGAAAGGGCACTAAGCATAGAGTGTGAAAACTGAGTTTCCTTGAGAGCTGCTTGGAAGCCTGATGATGTGTGAAGTTAGTGAGCCAAATGGAGTTGTTCTCCCACAAGAACCACTCGCTTGATCCTTCTTCAATATGCCCTTCACCAACATGCAGTGTTTCCTTGATTGAATTAGCTCTCACGCCAATATTTGCGTCTAGAGCCTTTGCATTGAGGGCTATCTGAAAACGGCTGTGGCGCTGAAGTTGCGTGTGAATGTGGAGTTGGTGTCATGTGAAACCCGCATGTGGAGCATTCGTTTGTGTGGGATGCTCTACCAGGTTCATTCCTAGATAATGCACTCAAAGGGCACTAAGCATAGAGTGTGAAAACTGAGTTTCCTTGAGAGCTGCTTGGAAGCCTGATGGTGTGTGAAGTTAGTGAGCCAAATGGAGTTGTTCTCCCACAAGAACCACTCGGCTGATCCTTCTTCAATATGCCCTTCACCAACATGCAGTGTTTCCTTGATTGAATTAGCTCTCACATCAATATTTGCGTCTAGAGCCTTTGCTTTGAGGGCTATCTGAAAACGGCTGTGGCGCTGAAGTTGCCTGTGAATGTGGAGTTGGTGGCATGTGAAACCCGCATGTGGAGCATTTGTTTGTGTGGGATGCTCTACCAGGTTCATTCCTAGATAATGCACTCAAAGGGCACTAAGCATAGAGTGTGAAAACTGAGTTTCCTTGAGAGCTGCTTGGAAGCCTGATGGTGTGTGAAGTTAGTGAGCCAAATGGAGTTGTTCTCCCACAAGAACCACTCGGCTGATCCTTCTTCAATATGCCCTTCACCAACATGCAGTGTTTCCTTGATTGAATTAGCTCTCACACCAATATTTGCGTCTAGAGCCTTTGCATTGAGGGCTATCTGAAAATGGCTGTGGCGCTGAAGTTGACTGAGAATGTCGAGTTGGTGGCATGTGAAACCCGCATGTGGAGCATTCGTTTGTGTGGGATGCTCTACCAGGTTCATTCCTAGATAATGCACTCAAAGGGCACTAAGCATAGAGTGTGTAAACTGAGTTTCCTTGAGAGCTGCTTGGAAGCCTGATGGTGTGTGAAGTTAGTGAGCCAAATGGAGTTGTTCTCCCACAAGAACCACTCGGCTGATCCTTCTTCAATATGCCCTTCACCAACATGCAGTGTTTCCTTGATTGAATTAGCTCTCACACCAATATTTGCGTCTAGAGCCTTTGCTTTGAGGGCTATCTGAAAACGGCTGTGGCGCTGAAGTTGCCTGAGAATGTGGAGTTGGTGTCATGTGAAACTCGCATGTGGAGCATTGGTTTGTGTGGGATGCTCTACCAGGTTCATTCCTAGATAATGCACTCAAAGGGCACTAAGCATAGAGTGTGAAAACTGAGTTTCCTTGAGAGCTGCTTGGAAGCCTGATGGTGTGTGAAGTTAGTGAGCCAAATGGAGTTGTTCTCCCACAAGAACCACTCGGCTGATCCTTCTTCAATATGCCCTTCACCAACATGCAGTGTTTCCTTGATTGAATTAGCTCTCACACCAATATTTGCGTCTAGAGCCTTTGCATTGAGGGCTATCTGAAAACGGCTGTGGCGCTGAAGTTGCCTGTGAATGTGGAGTTGGTGTCATGTGAAACCCGCATGTGGAGCATTCGTTTGTGTGGGATGCTCTACCAGGTTCATTCCTAGATAATGCACTCAAAGGGCACTAAGCATAGAGTGTGAAAACTGAGTTTCTTGAGAGCTGCTTGGAAGCCTGATGGTGTGTGAAGTTAGTGAGCCAAATGGAGTTGTTCTCCCACAAGAACCACTCGGCTGATCCTTCTTCAATATGCCCTTCACCAACATGCAGTGTTTCCTTGATTGAATTAGCTCTCACACCAATATTTGCGTCTAGAGCCTTTGCATTGAGGGCTATCTGAAAACGGCTGTGGCGCTGAAGTTGCCTGTGAATGTGGAGTTGGTGGCATGTGAAACCCGCATGTGGAGCATTCGTTTGTGTGGGATGCTCTACCAGGTTCATTCCTAGATAATGCACTCAAAGGGCACTAAACATAGAGTGTGAAAACTGAGTTTCCTTGAGAGCTGCTTGGAAGCCTGATGGTGTGTGAAGTTAGTGAGCCAAATGGAGTTGTTCTCCCACAAGAACCACTCGCTTGATCCTTCTTCAATATGCCCTTCACCAACATGCAGTGTTTCCTTGATTGAATTAGCTCTCACACCAATATTTGCGTCTAGAGCCTTTGCATTGAGGGCTATCTGAAAACGGCTGTGGCGCTGAAGTTGCCTGTGAATGTGGAGTTGGTGGCATGTGAAACCCGCATGTGGAGCATTCGTTTGTGTGGGATGCTCTACCAGGTTCATTCCTAGATAATGCACTCAAAGGGCACTAAGCATAGAGTGTGAAAACTGAGTTTCCTTGAGAGCTGCTTGGAAGCCTGATGGTGTGTGAAGTTAGTGAGCCAAATGGAGTTGTTCTCCCACAAGAACCACTCGGCTGATCCTTCTTCAATATGCCCTTCACCAACATGCAGTGTTTCCTTGATTGAATTAGCTCTCACACCAATATTTGTGTCTAGAGCCTTTGCATTGAGGGCTATCTGAAACGGCTGTGGCGCTGAAGTTGCCTGTGAATGTGGAGTTGGTGGCATGTGAAACCCGCATGTGGAGCATTCGTTTGTGTGGGATGCTCTACCTGGTTCATTCCTAGATAATGCACTCGAAGGGCACTAAGTATAGAGTGTGAAAACTGAGTTTCCTTGAGAGCTGCTTGGAAGCCTGATGGTGTGTGAAGTTGGTGAGCCAAATGGAGTTGTTCTCCCACAAGAACCACTCGGCTGATCCTTCTTCAATATGCCCTTCACCAACATGCAGTGTTTCCTTGATTGAATTAGCTCTCACACCAATATTTGCGTCTAGAGCCTTTGCATTGAGGGCTATCTGAAAACGGCTGTGGCGCTGAAGTTGCCTGTGAATGTGGAGTTGGTGGCATGTGAAACCCGCATGTGGAGCATTCGTTTGTGTGGGATGCTCTACCAGGTTCATTCCTAGATAATGCACTCAAAGGGCACTAAGCATAGAGTGTGAAAACTGAGTTTCCTTGAGAGCTGCTTGGAAGCCTGATGGTGTGTGAAGTTAGTGAGCCAAATGGAGTTGTTCTCCCACAAGAACCACTCGGCTGATCCTTCTTCAATATGCCCTTCACCAACATGCAGTGTTTCCTTGATTGAATTAGCTCTCACACCAATATTTGTGTCTAGAGCCTTTGCATTGAGGGCTATCTGAAAACGGCTGTGGCGCTGAAGTTGCCTGTGAATGTGGAGTTGGTGGCATGTGAAACCCGCATGTGGAGCATTCGTTTGTGTGGGATGCTCTACCAGGTTCATTCCTAGATAATGCACACACAGGGCACTAAGCATAGAGTGTGAAAACTGAGTTTCTTGAGAGCTGCTTGGAAGCCTGATGGTGTGTGAAGTTAGTGAGCCAAATGGAGTTGTTCCCCACAAGAACCACTCGGCTGATCCTTCTTCAATATGCCCTTCACCAACATGCAGTGTTTCCTTGATTGAATTAGCTCTCACACCAATATTTACGTTTAGAGCCTTTGCATTGAGGGCTATCTGAAAACGGCTGTGGCGCTGAAGTTGCCTGTGAATGTGGAGTTGGTGGCATGTGAAACCCGCATGTGGAGCATTCGTTTGTGTGGGATGCTCTACCAGGTTCATTCCTAGATAATGCACTCAAAGGGCACTAAGCATAGAGTGTGAAACCTGAGTTTCCTTGAGAGCTGCTTGGAAGCCTGATGGTGTGTGAAGTTAGTGAGCCAAATGGAGTTGTTCTCCCACAAGAACCACTCGGCTGATCCTTCTTCAATATGTCCTTCACCAACATGCAGTGTTTCCTTGATTGAATTAGCTCTCACACCAATATTTGCGTCTAGAGCCTTTGCATTGAGGGCTATCTGGAAACGGCTGTGGCGCTGAAGTTGCCTGTGAATGTGGAGTTGGTGGAATGTGAAACCCGCATGTGGAGCATTTGTTTGTGTGGGATGCTCTACCAGGTTCATTCCTAGATAATGCACACAAAGGGCACTAAGCATAGAGTGTGAAAACTGAGTTTCCTTGAGAGCTGCTTGGAAGCCTGATGGTGTGTGAAGTTAGTGAGCCAAATGGAGTTGTTCTCCCACAAGAACCACTCGGCTGATCCTTCTTCAATATGCCCTTCACCAACATGCAGTGTTTCCTTGATTGAATTAGCTCTCACACCAATATTTGCGTCTAGAGCCTTTGCATTGAGGGCTATCTGAAAACGGCTGTGGCGCTGAAGTTGCCTGAGAATGTGGAGTTGGTGGCATGTGAAACCCGCATGTGGAGCATTCGTTTGTGTGGGATGCTCTACCAGGTTCATTCCTAGATAATGCACTCAAAGGGCACTAAGCATAGAGTGTGAAAACTGAGTTTCCTTGAGAGCTGCTTGGAAGCCTGATGGTGTGTGAAGTTAGTGAGCCAAATGGAGTTGTTCTCCCACAAGAACCACTCGGCTGATCCTTCTTCAATATGCCCTTCACCAACATGCAGTGTTTCCTTGATTGAATTAGCTCTCACACCAATATTTGCGTCTAGAGCCTTTGCATTGAGGGCTATCTGAAAACGGCTGTGGCGCTGAAGTTGCCTGTGAATGTGGAGTTGGTGGCATGTGAAACCCGCATGTGGAGCATTCGTTTGTGTGGGATGCTCTACCAGGTTAATTCCTAGATAATGCACTCAAAGGGCACTAAGCATAGAGTGTGAAAACTGAGTTTCCTTGAGAGCTGCTTGGAAGCCTGATGGTGTGTGAAGTTAGTGAGCCAAATGGAGTTGTTCTCCCACAAGAACCACTCGGCTGATCCTTCTTCAATATGCCCTTCACCAACATGCAGTGTTTCCTTGATTGAATTAGCTCTCACACCAATATTTGCGTCTAGAGCCTTTGCATTGAGGGCTATCTGAAAACGGCTGTGGCGCTGAAGTTGCCTGAGAATGTGGAGTTGGTGGAAACCCGCATGTGGAGCATTCGTTTGTGTGGGATGCTCTACCAGGTTCATTCGTAGATAATGCATTCAAAGGGCACTAAGCATAGAGTGTGTAAACTGAGTTTCCTTGAGAGCTGCTTGGAAGCCTGATGGTGTGTGAAGTTAGTGAGCCAAATGGAGTTGTTCTCCCACAAGAACCACTCGGCTGATCCTTCTTCAATATGCCCTTCACCAACATGCAGTGTTTCCTTGATTGAATTAGCTCTCACACCAATATTTGCGTCTAGAGCCTTTGCATTGAGGGCTATCTGAAAATGGCTGTGGCGCTGAAGTTGCCTGTGAATGTGGAGTTGGTGGCATGTGAAACCCGCATGTGGAGCATTTGTTTGTGTGGGATGCTCTACCAGGTTCATTCCTAGATAATGCACTCAAGGGCACTAAGCATAGAGTGTGAAAACTGAGTTTCCTTGAGAGCTGCTTGGAAGCCTGATGGTGTGTGAAGTTAGTGAGCCAAATGGAGTTGTTCTCCCACAAGAACCACTCGCTTGATCCTTCTTCAATATGCCCTTCACCAACATGCAGTGTTTCCTTGATTGAATTAGCTCTCACACCAATATTTGCGTCTAGAGCCTTTGCATTGAGGGCTATCTGAAAATGGCTGTGGCGCTGAAGTTGCCTGTGAATGTGGAGTTGGTGGCATGTGAAACCCGCATGTGGAGCATTCGTTTGTGTGGATGCTCTACCAGGTTCATTCCTAGATAATGCACTCAAAGGGCACTAAGCATAGAGTGTGAAAACTGAGTTTCCTTGAGAGCTGCTTGGAAGCCTGATGGTGTGTGAAGTTAGTGAGCCAAATGGAGTTGTTCTCCCACAAGAACCACTCGGCTGATCCTTCTTCAATATGCCCTTCACCAACATGCAGTGTTTCCTTGATTGAATTAGCTCTCACACCAATATTTGCGTCTAGAGCCTTTGCATTGAGGGCTATCTGAAAACGGCTGTGGCGCTGAAGTTGCCTGTGAATGTGGAGTTGGTGGCATGTGAAACCCGCATGTGGAGCATTTGTTTGTGTGGGATGCTCTACCAGGTTCATTCCTAGATAATGCACACAAAGGGCACTAAGCATAGAGTGTGAAGACTGAGTTTCCTTGAGAGCTGCTTGGAAGCCTGATGGTGTGTGAAGTTAGTGAGCCAAATGGAGTTGTTCTCCCACAAGAACCACTCGGCTGATCCTTCTTCAATATGCCCTTCACCAACATGCAGTGTTTCCTTGATTGAATTAGCTCTCACACCAATATTTGCGTCTAGAGCCTTTGCATTGAGGGCTATCTGAAAACGGCTGTGGCGCTGAAGTTGCCTGTGAATGTGGAGTTGGTGGCATGTGAAACCCGCATGTGGAGCATTCGTTTGTGCGGGATGCTCTACCAGGTTCATTCCTAGATAATGCACTCAAAGGGCACTAAGCATAGAGTGTCAAAACTGAGTTTCCTTGAGAGCTGCTTGGAAGCCTGATGGTGTGTGAAGTTAGTGAGCCAAATGGAGTTGTTCTCCCAGAAGAACGACTCGGCTGATCCTTCTTCAATATGCCCTTCACCAACATGCAGTGTTTCCTTGATTGAATTAGCTCTCACACCAATATTTGCGTCTAGAGCCTTTGCATTGAGGGCTATCTGAAAACGGCTGTGGCGCTGAAGTTGCCTGTGAATGTGGAGTTGGTGGCATGTGAAACCGGCATGTGGAGCATTCGTTTGTGTGGGATGCTCTACCAGGTTCATTCCTAGATAATGCACTCAAAGGGCACTAAGCATAGAGTGTGAAACCTGAGTTTCCTTGAGAGCTGCTTGGAAGCCTGATGGTGTGTGAAGTTAGTGAGCCAAATGGAGTTGTTCTCCCACAAGAACCACTCGGTTGATCCTTCTTCAATATGCCCTTCACCAACATGCAGTGTTTCCTTGATTGAATTAGCTCTCACACCAATATTTGCGTCTAGAGCCTTTGCATTGAGGGCTATCTGAAAACGGCTGTGGCACTGAAGTTGCCTGTGAATGTGGAGTTGGTGGCATGTGAAACCCGCATGTGGAGCATTCGTTTGTGTGGGATGCTCTACCAGGTTCATTCCTAGATAATGCACTCAAAGGGCACTAAGCATAGAGTGTGAAAACTGAGTTTCCTTGAGAGCTGCTTGGAAGCCTGATGGTGTGTGAAGTTAGTGAGCCAAATGGAGTTGTTCTCCACAAGAACCACTCGCTTGATCCTTCTTCAATATGCCCTTCACCAACATGCAGTGTTTCCTTGATTGAATTAGCTCTCACACCAATATTTGCGTCTAGAGCCTTTGCATTGAGGGCTATCTGAAAACGGCTGTGGCGCTGAGTTGCCTGTGAATGTGGAGTTGGTGGCATGTGAAACCCGCATGTGGAGCATTCGTTTGTGTGGGATGCTCTACCAGGTTCATTCCTAGATAATGCACTCAAAGGGCACTAAGCCTAGAGTGTGAAAACTGAGTTTCCTTGAGAGCTGCTTGGAAGCCTGATGGTGTGTGAAGTTAGTGAGCCAAATGGAGTTGTTCTCCCACAAGAACGACTCGGCTGATCCTTCTTCAATATGCCCTTCACCAACATGCAGTGTTTCCTTGATTGAATTAGCTCTCACACCAATATTTGCGTCTAGAGCCTTTGCATTGAGGGCTATCTGAAAACGGCTGTGGCGCTGAAGTTGCCTGAGAATGTGGAGTTGGTGGAAACCCGCATGTGGAGCATTCGTTTGTGTGGGATGCTCTACCAGGTTCATTCCTAGATAATGCAATCAAAGGGCACTAAGCATAGAGTTTGTAAACTGAGTTTCCTTGAGAGCTGCTTGGAAGCCTGATGGTGTGTGAAGTTAGTGAGCCAAATGGAGTTGTTCTCCCACAAGAACCACTCGGCTGATCCTTCTTCAATATGCCCTTCACCAACATGCAGTGTTTCCTTGATTTAATTAGCTCTCACACCAATATTTGCGTCTAGAGCCTTTGCATTGAGGGCTATCTGAAAATGGCTGTGGCGCTGAAGTTGCCTGTGAATGTGGAGTTGGTGGCATGTGAAACCCGCATGTGGAGCATTCGTTTGTGTGGGATGCTCTACCAGGTTCATTCCTAGATAATGCACTCAAAGGGCACTAAGCATAGAGTGTGAAAACTGAGTTTCCTTGAGAGCTGCTTGGAAGCCTGATGGTGTGTGAAGTTAGTGAGCCAAATGGAGTTGTTCTCCCACAAGAACCACTCGGTTGATCCTTCTTCAATATGCCCTTCACCAACATGCAGTGTTTCCTTGATTGAATTAGCTCTCACACCAATATTTGCGTCTAGAGCCTTTGCATTGAGGGCTATCTGAAAATGGCTGTGGCGCTGAAGTTGCCTGTGAATGTGGAGTTGGTGGCATGTGAAACCCGCATGTGGAGCATTTGTTTGTGTGGGATGCTCTACCAGGTTCATTCCTAGATAATGCACTCAAAGGGCACTAAGCATAGAGTGTGAAAACTGAGTTTCCTTGAGAGCTGCTTGGAAGCCTGATGGTGTGTGAAGTTAGTGAGCCAAATGGAGTTGTTCTCCCACAAGAACCACTCGGTTGATCCTTCTTCAATATGCCCTTCACCAACATGCAGTGTTTCCTTGATTGAATTAGCTCTCACACCAATATTTGCGTCTAGAGCCTTTGCATTGAGGGCTATCTGAAAATGGCTGTGGCGCTGAAGTTGCCTGTGAATGTGGAGTTGGTGGCATGTGAAACCCGCATGTGGAGCATTCGTTTGTGTGGGATGCTCTACCAGGTTCATTCCTAGATATTGCACTCAAAGGGCACTAAGCATAGAGTGTGAAAACTGAGTTTCCTTGAGAGCTGCTTGGAAGCCTGATGGTGTGTGAAGTTAGTGAGCCAAATGGAGTTGTTCTCCCACAAGAACCACTCGGCTGATCCTTCTTCAATATGCCCTTCACCAACATGCAGTGTTTCCTTGATTGAATTAGCTCTCACACCAATATTTGCGTCTAGAGCCTTTGCATTGAGGGCTATCTGAAAACGGCTGTGGCGCTGAAGTTGCCTGTGAATGTGGAGTTGGTGGCATGTGAAACCCGCATGTGGAGCATTTGTTTGTGTGGGATGCTCTACCAGGTTCATTCCTAGATAATGCACACAAAGGGCACTAAGCATAGAGTGTGAAAACTGAGTTTCCTTGAGAGCTGCTTGGAAGCCTGATGGTGTGTGAAGTTAGTGAGCCAAATGGAGTTGTTCTCCCACAAGAACCACTCGGCTGATCCTTCTTCAATATGCCCTTCACCAACATGCAGTGTTTCCTTGATTGAATTAGCTCTCACACCAATATTTGCGTCTAGAGCCTTTGCATTGAGGGCTATCTGAAAACGGCTGTGGCGCTGAAGTTGCCTGTGAATGTGGAGTTGGTGGCATGTGAACCCGCATGTGGAGCATTCGTTTGTGCGGGATGCTCTACCAGGTTCATTCCTAGATAATGCACTCAAAGGGCACTAAGCATAGAGTGTGAAAACTGAGTTTCCTTGAGAGCTGCTTGGAAGCCTGATGGTGTGTGAAGTTAGTGAGCCAAATGGAGTTGTTCTCCCACAAGAACCACTCGGCTGATCCTTCTTCAATATGCCCTTCACCAACATGCAGTGTTCCTTGATTGAATTAGCTCTCACACCAATATTTGCGTCTAGAGCCTTTGCATTGAGGGCTATCTGAAAACGGCTGTGGCGCTGAAGTTGCCTGTGAATGTGGAGTTGGTGGCATGTGAAACCGGCATGTGGAGCATTCGTTTGTGTGGGATGCTCTACCAGGTTCATTCCTAGATAATGCACTCAAAGGGCACTAAGCATAGAGTGTGAAACCTGAGTTTCCTTGAGAGCTGCATGGAAGCCTGATGGTGTGTGAAGTTAGTGAGCCAAATGGAGTTGTTCTCCCACAAGAACCACTCGGTTGATCCTTCTTCAATATGCCCTTCACCAACATGCAGTGTTTCCTTGATTGAATTAGCTCTCACACCAATATTTGCGTCTAGAGCCTTTGCATTGAGGGCTATCTGAAAATGGCTGTGGCGCTGAAGTTGCCTGTGAATGTGGAGTTGGTGGCATGTGAAACCCGCATGTGGAGCATTCGTTTGTGTGGGATGCTCTACCAGGTTCATTCCTAGATATTGCACTCAAAGGGCACTAAGCATAGAGTGTGAAAACTGAGTTTCCTTGAGAGCTGCTTGGAAGCCTGATGGTGTGTGAAGTTAGTGAGCCAAATGGAGTTGTTCTCCCACAAGAACCACTCGGCTGATCCTTCTTCAATATGCCCTTCACCAACATGCAGTGTTTCCTTGATTGAATTAGCTCTCACACCAATATTTGCGTCTAGAGCCTTTGCATTGAGGGCTATCTGAAAACGGCTGTGGCGCTGAAGTTGCCTGTGAATGTGGAGTTGGTGGCATGTGAAACCCGCATGTGGAGCATTTGTTTGTGTGGGATGCTCTACCAGGTTCATTCCTAGATAATGCACACAAAGGGCACTAAGCATAGAGTGTGAAAACTGAGTTTCCTTGAGAGCTGCTTGGAAGCCTGATGGTGTGTGAAGTTAGTGAGCCAAATGGAGTTGTTCTCCCACAAGAACCACTCGGCTGATCCTTCTTCAATATGCCCTTCACCAACATGCAGTGTTTCCTTGATTGAATTAGCTCTCACACCAATATTTGCGTCTAGAGCCTTTGCATTGAGGGCTATCTGAAAACGGCTGTGGCGCTGAAGTTGCCTGTGAATGTGGAGTTGGTGGCATGTGAAACCCGCATGTGGAGCATTCGTTTGTGCGGGATGCTCTACCAGGTTCATTCCTAGATAATGCACTCAAAGGGCACTAAGCATAGAGTGTGAAAACTGAGTTTCCTTGAGAGCTGCTTGGAAGCCTGATGGTGTGTGAAGTTAGTGAGCCAAATGGAGTTGTTCTCCCACAAGAACCACTCGGCTGATCCTTCTTCAATATGCCCTTCACCAACATGCAGTGTTTCCTTGATTGAATTAGCTCTCACACCAATATTTGCGTCTAGAGCCTTTGCATTGAGGGCTATCTGAAAACGGCTGTGGCGCTGAAGTTGCCTGTGAATGTGGAGTTGGTGGCATGTGAAACCGGCATGTGGAGCATTCGTTTGTGTGGGATGCTCTACCAGGTTCATTCCTAGATAATGCACTCAAAGGGCACTAAGCATAGAGTGTGAAACCTGAGTTTCCTTGAGAGCTGCATGGAAGCCTGATGGTGTGTGAAGTTAGTGAGCCAAATGGAGTTGTTCTCCCACAAGAACCACTCGGTTGATCCTTCTTCAATATGCCCTTCACCAACATGCAGTGTTTCCTTGATTGAATTAGCTCTCACACCAATATTTGCGTCTAGAGCCTTTGCATTGAGGGCTATCTGAAAACGGCTGTGGCGCTGAAGTTGCCTGTGAATGTGGAGTTGGTGGCATGTGAAACCCGCATGTGGAGCATTCGTTTGTGTGGGATGCTCTACCAGGTTCATTCCTAGATAATGCACTCAAAGGGCACTAAGCATAGAGTTTGTAAACTGAGTTTCCTTGAGAGCTGCTTGGAAGCCTGATGGTGTGTGAAGTTAGTGAGCCAAATGGAGTTGTTCTCCCACAAGAACCACTCGGCTGATCCTTCTTCAATATGCCCTTCACCAACATGCAGTGTTTCCTTGATTGAATTAGCTCTCACACCAATATTTGCGTCTAGAGCCTTTGCATTGAGGGCTATCTGAAAATGGCTGTGGCGCTGAAGTTGCCTGTGAATGTGGAGTTGGTGGCATGTGAAACCCGCATGTGGAGCATTCGTTTGTGTGGGATGCTCTACCAGGTTCATTCCTAGATAATGCACTCAAAGGGCACTAAGCATAGAGTGTGAAAACTGAGTTTCCTTGAGAGCTGCTTGGAAGCCTGATGGTGTGTGAAGTTAGTGAGCCAAATGGAGTTGTTCTCCCACAAGAACCACTCGGTTGATCCTTCTTCAATATGCCCTTCACCAACATGCAGTGTTTCCTTGATTGAATTAGCTCTCACACCAATATTTGCGTCTAGAGCCTTTGCATTGAGGGCTATCTGAAAATGGCTGTGGCGCTGAAGTTGCCTGTGAATGTGGAGTTGGTGGCATGTGAAACCCGCATGTGGAGCATTTGTTTGTGTGGGATGCTCTACCAGGTTCATTCCTAGATAATGCACTCAAAGGGCACTAAGCATAGAGTGTGAAAACTGAGTTTCCTTGAGAGCTGCTTGGAAGCCTGATGGTGTGTGAAGTTAGTGAGCCAAATGGAGTTGTTCTCCCACAAGAACCACTCGGTTGATCCTTCTTCAATATGCCCTTCACCAACATGCAGTGTTTCCTTGATTGAATTAGCTCTCACACCAATATTTGCGTCTAGAGCCTTTGCATTGAGGGCTATCTGAAAATGGCTGTGGCGCTGAAGTTGCCTGTGAATGTGGAGTTGGTGGCATGTGAAACCCGCATGTGGAGCATTCGTTTGTGTGGGATGCTCTACCAGGTTCATTCCTAGATATTGCACTCAAAGGGCACTAAGCATAGAGTGTGAAAACTGAGTTTCCTTGAGAGCTGCTTGGAAGCCTGATGGTGTGTGAAGTTAGTGAGCCAAATGGAGTTGTTCTCCCACAAGAACCACTCGGCTGATCCTTCTTCAATATGCCCTTCACCAACATGCAGTGTTTCCTTGATTGAATTAGCTCTCACACCAATATTTGCGTCTAGAGCCTTTGCATTGAGGGCTATCTGAAAACGGCTGTGGCGCTGAAGTTGCCTGTGAATGTGGAGTTGGTGGCATGTGAAACCCGCATGTGGAGCATTTGTTTGTGTGGGATGCTCTACCAGGTTCATTCCTAGATAATGCACACAAAGGGCACTAAGCATAGAGTGTGAAAACTGAGTTTCCTTGAGAGCTGCTTGGAAGCCTGATGGTGTGTGAAGTTAGTGAGCCAAATGGAGTTGTTCTCCCACAAGAACCACTCGGCTGATCCTTCTTCAATATGCCCTTCACCAACATGCAGTGTTTCCTTGATTGAATTAGCTCTCACACCAATATTTGCGTCTAGAGCCTTTGCATTGAGGGCTATCTGAAAACGGCTGTGGCGCTGAAGTTGCCTGTGAATGTGGAGTTGGTGGCATGTGAAACCCGCATGTGGAGCATTCGTTTGTGCGGGATGCTCTACCAGGTTCATTCCTAGATAATGCACTCAAAGGGCACTAAGCATAGAGTGTGAAAACTGAGTTTCCTTGAGAGCTGCTTGGAAGCCTGATGGTGTGTGAAGTTAGTGAGCCAAATGGAGTTGTTCTCCCACAAGAACCACTCGGCTGATCCTTCTTCAATATGCCCTTCACCAACATGCAGTGTTTCCTTGATTGAATTAGCTCTCACACCAATATTTGCGTCTAGAGCCTTTGCATTGAGGGCTATCTGAAAACGGCTGTGGCGCTGAAGTTGCCTGTGAATGTGGAGTTGGTGGCATGTGAAACCGGCATGTGGAGCATTCGTTTGTGTGGGATGCTCTACCAGGTTCATTCCTAGATAATGCACTCAAAGGGCACTAAGCATAGAGTGTGAAACCTGAGTTTCCTTGAGAGCTGCATGGAAGCCTGATGGTGTGTGAAGTTAGTGAGCCAAATGGAGTTGTTCTCCCACAAGAACCACTCGGTTGATCCTTCTTCAATATGCCCTTCACCAACATGCAGTGTTTCCTTGATTGAATTAGCTCTCACACCAATATTTGCGTCTAGAGCCTTTGCATTGAGGGCTATCTGAAAACGGCTGTGGCGCTGAAGTTGCCTGTGAATGTGGAGTTGGTGCATGTGAAACCCGCATGTGGAGCATTCGTTTGTGTGGGATGCTCTACCAGGTTCATTCCTAGATAATGCACTCAAAGGGCACTAAGCATAGAGTTTGTAAACTGAGTTTCCTTGAGAGCTGCTTGGAAGCCTGATGGTGTGTGAAGTTAGTGAGCCAAATGGAGTTGTTCTCCCACAAGAACCACTCGGCTGATCCTTCTTCAATATGCCCTTCACCAACATGCAGTGTTTCCTTGATTGAATTAGCTCTCACACCAATATTTGCGTCTAGAGCCTTTGCATTGAGGGCTATCTGAAAATGGCTGTGGCGCTGAAGTTGCCTGTGAATGTGGAGTTGGTGGCATGTGAAACCCGCATGTGGAGCATTCGTTTGTGTGGGATGCTCTACCAGGTTCATTCCTAGATAATGCACTCAAAGGGCACTAAGCATAGAGTGTGAAAACTGAGTTTCCTTGAGAGCTGCTTGGAAGCCTGATGGTGTGTGAAGTTAGTGAGCCAAATGGAGTTGTTCTCCCACAAGAACCACTCGGTTGATCCTTCTTCAATATGCCCTTCACCAACATGCAGTGTTTCCTTGATTGAATTAGCTCTCACACCAATATTTGCGTCTAGAGCCTTTGCATTGAGGGCTATCTGAAATGGCTGTGGCGCTGAAGTTGCCTGTGAATGTG
>NW_026698830.1:0-25376 GCF_030435755.1 Ochotona princeps | reverse complement strand
CACATGCGGGTTTCACATGCCACCAACTCCACATTCACAGGCAACTTCAGCGCCACAGCCGTTTTCAGATAGCCCTCAATGCAAAGGCTCAAGACGCAAATATTGGTGTGAGAGCTAATTCAATCAAGGAAACACTGCATGTTGGTGAAGGGCATATTGAAGAAGGATCAGCCGAATGGTTCTTGTGGAAGAACAACTCCATTTGGCTCACTAACTTCACACACCATCAGGCTTCCAAGCAGCTCTCAACGAAACTCAGTTTTCACACTCTATGCTTAGTGCCCTTTGAGTGCATTATCTAGGAATGAACCTGGTAGAGCATCCCACACAAACGAATGCTCCTCCACATGCGGGTTCACATGCCACCAACTCACATTCACAGGCAACTTCAGCGCCACAGCCTTTTCAGATAGCCCTCAATGCAAAGGCTCTAGACGCAAATATTGGTGTGAGAGCTAATTCAATCAAGGAAACACTGCATGTTGGTGAAGGGCATATTGAAGAAGGATCAGCCGAGTGGTTCTTGTGGGAGAACAACTCCATTTGGCTCACTAACTTCACACACCATCAGGCTTCCAAGCAGCTCTCAAGGAAACTCAGTTTTCACACTCTATGCTTAGTGCCCTTTGAGTGCATTATCTAGGAATGAACCTGGTAGAGCATCCCACACAAACGAATGCTCCACATGCGGGTTTCACATGCCACCAACTCCACATTCACAGGCAACTTCAGCGCCACAGCCGTTTTCAGATAGCCCTCAATGCAAAGGCTCTAGACGCAAATATTGGTGTGAGAGCTAATTCAATCAAGGAAACACTGCATGTTGGTGAAGGGCATATTGAAGAAGGATCAGCCGAGTGGTTCTTGTGGGAGAACAACTCCATTTGGCTCACTAACTTCACACACCATCAGGCTTCCAAGCAGCTCTCAAGGAAACTCAGTTTTCACACTCTATGCTTAGTGCCCTTTGTGTGCCTAGGACTGAAATGAAGCTTGGTGAAGATCCCACACAAACGAATGCTCCACATGCGGGTTTCACATGCCACCAACTCCACATTCACAGGCAACTTCAGCGCCACAGCCGTTTTCAGATAGCCCTCAATGCAAAGGCTCAAGACGCAAATATTGGTGTGAGAGCTAATTCAATCAAGGAAACACTGCATGTTGGTGAAGGGCATATTGAAGAAGGATCAGCCGAGTGGTTCTTGTGGGAGAACAACTCCATTTGGCTCACTAACTTCACACACCATCAGGCTTCCAAGCAGCTCTCAAGGAAACTCAGTTTTCACACTCTATGCTTAGTGCCCTTTGAGTGCCGAGGACTGAAATGAAGCTTGGTCAGCATCCCACACAAACGAATGCTCCACATGCGGGTTTCACATGCCACCAACTCCACATTCACAGGCAACTTCAGCGCCACAGCCGTTTTCAGATAGCCCTCAATGCAAAGGCTCTAGACGCAAATATTGGTGTGAGAGCTAATTCAATCAAGGAAACACTGCATGTTGGTGAAGGGCATATTGAAGAAGGATCAGCCGAGTGGTTCTTGTGGGAGAACAACTCCATTTGGCTCACTAACTTCACACACCATCAGGCTTCCAAGCAGCTCTCAAGGAAACTCAGTTTTCACACTCTATGCTTAGTGCCCTTTGAGTGCATTATCTAGGAATGAACCTTGTAGAGCATCCCACACAAACGAATGCTCCACATGCGGGTTTCACATGCCACCAACTCCACATTCACAGGCAACTTCAGTGCCACAGCCGTTTTCAGATAGCCCTCAATGCAAAGGCTCTAGACGCAAATATTGGTGTGAGAGCTAATTCAATCAAGGAAACACTGCATGTTGGTGAAGGGCATATTGAAGAAGAAGCAGCCGAGTGGTTCTTGTGGGAGAACAACTCCATTTGGCTCACTAACTTCACACACCATCAGGCTTCCAAGCAGCTCTCAAGGAAACTCAGTTTTCACACTCTATGCTTAGTGCCCTTTGAGTGCCGAGGATTGAAATGAAGCTTGGTGAGCATCCCACACAAACGAATGCTCCACATGCGGGTTTCACATGCCACCAACTCCACATTCACAGGCAACTTCAGCGCCACAGCCGTTTTCAGATAGCCCTCAATGCAAAGGCTCTAGACGCAAATATTGGTGTGAAAGCTAATTCAATCAAGGAAACACTGCATGTTGGTGAAGGGCATATTGAAGAAGGATCAGCCGAGTGGTTCTTGTGGGAGAACAACTCCATTTGGCTCACTAACTTCACACACCATCAGGCTTCCAAGCAGCTCTCAAGGAAACTCAGTTTTCACACTCTATGCTTAGTGCCCTTTGAGTGCCGAGGACTGAAATGAAGCTTGGTCAGCATCCCACACAAACGAATGCTCCACATGCGGGTTTCACATGCCACCAACTCCACATTCACAGGCAACTTCAGCGCCACAGCCGTTTTCAGATAGCCCTCAATGCAAAGGCTCTAGACGCAAATATTGGTGTGAGAGCTAATTCAATCAAGGAAACACTGCATGTTGGTGAAGGGCATATTGAAGAAGGATCAGCCGAGTGGTTCTTGTGGAAGAACAACTCCATTTGGCTCACTAACTTCACACACCATCAGGCTTCCAAGCAGCTCTCAACGAAACTCAGTTTTCACACTCTATGCTTAGTGCCCTTTGAGTGCATTATCTAGGAATGAACCTGGTAGAGCATCCCACACAAACGAATGCTCCACATGCGGGTTTCACATGCCACCAACTCCACATTCACAGGCAACTTCAGCGCCACAGCCGTTTTCAGATAGCCCTCAATGCAAAGGCTCTAGACGCAAATATTGGTGTGAGAGCTAATTCAATCAAGGGAACACTGCATGTTGGTGAAGGGCATATTGAAGAAGGATCAGCCGAGTGGTTCTTGTGGGAGAACAACTCCATTTGGCTCACTAACTTCACACACCATCAGGCTTCCAAGCAGCTCTCAAGGAAACTCAGTTTTCACACTCTATGCTTAGTGCCCTTTGAGTGCATTATGTAGGAATGAACCTGGTAGAGCATCCCACACAAACGAATGCTCCACATGCGGGTTTCACATGCCACCAACTCCACATTCACAGGCAACTTCAGCGCCACAGCCGTTTTCAGATAGCTCTCAATGCAAAGGCTCTAGACGCAAATATTGGTGTGAGAGCTAATTCAATCAAGGAAACACTGCATGTTGGTGAAGGGCATATTGAAGAAGGATCAGCCGAGTGGTTCTTGTGGGAGAACAACTCCATTTGGCTCACTAACTTCACACACCATCAGGCTTCCAAGCAGCTCTCAAGGAAACTCAGTTTTCACACTCTATGCTTAGTGCCCTTTGAGTGCATTATCTAGGAATGAACCTGGTAGAGCATCCCACACAAACGAATGCTCCACATGCGGGTTTCACATGCCACCAACTCCACATTCACAGGCAACTTCAGTGCCACAGCCATTTTCAGATAGCCCTCAATGCAAAGGCTCTAGACGCAAATATTGGTGTGAGAGCTAATTCAATCAAGGAAACACTGCATGTTGGTGAAGGGCATATTGAAGAAGGATCAGCCAAGTGGTTCTTGTGGGAGAACAACTCCATTTGGCTCACTAACTTCACACACCATCAGGCTTCCAAGCAGCTCTCAAGGAAACTCAGTTTTCACACTCTATGCTTAGTGCCCTTTGAGTGCCGAGGATTGAAATGAAGCTTGGTGAGGATCTCACAAAAACGAATGCTCCACATGCGGGTTTCACATGCCACCAACTCCACATTCACAGGCAACTTCAGCGCCACAGCCGTTTTCAGATAGCCCTCAATGCAAAGGCTCTAGACGCAAATATTTTTGTGAGAGCTAATTCAATCAAGGAAACACTGCATGTTGGTGAAGGGCATATTGAAGAAGGATCAGCCGAGTGGTTCTTGTGGGAGAACAACTCCATTTGGCTCACTAACTTCACACACCATCAGGCTTCCAAGCAGCTCTCAAGGAAACTCAGTTTTCACACTCTATGCTTAGTGCCCTTTGTATGCCTAGGACTGAAATGAAGCTTGGTCAGCATCCCACACAAACGAATGCTCCACATGCGGGTTTCACATGCCACCAACTCCACATTCACAGGCAACTTCAGCGCCACAGCCGTTTTCAGATAGCCCTCAATGCAAAGGCTCAAGACGCAAATATTGGTGTGAGAGCTAATTCAATCAAGGAAACACTGCATGTTGGTGAAGGGCATATTGAAGAAGGATCAGCCGAGTGGTTCTTGTGGAAGAACAACTCCATTTGGCTCACTAACTTCACACACCATCAGGCTTCCAAGCAGCTCTCAACGAAACTCAGTTTTCACACTCTATGCTTAGTGCCCTTTGAGTGCATTATCTAGGAATGAACCTGGTAGAGCATCCCACACAAACGAATGCTCCACATGCGGGTTTCACATGCCACCAACTCCACATTCACAGGCAACTTCAGCGCCACAGCCGTTTTCAGATAGCCCTCAATGCAAAGGCTCTAGACGCAAATATTGGTGTGAGAGCTAATTCAATCAAGGAAACACTGCATGTTGGTGAAGGGCATATTGAAGAAGGATCAGCCGAGTGGTTCTTGTGGGAGAACAACTCCATTTGGCTCACTAACTTCACACACCATCAGGCTTCCAAGCAGCTCTCAAGGAAACTCAGTTTTCACACTCTATGCTTAGTGCCCTTTGAGTGCATTATCTAGGAATGAACCTGGTAGAGCATCCCACACAAACGAATGCTCCACATGCGGGTTTCACATGCCACCAACTCCACATTCACAGGCAACTTCAGCGCCACAGCCGTTTTCAGATAGCCCTCAATGCAAAGGCTCTAGACGCAAATATTGGTGTGAGAGCTAATTCAATCAAGGAAACACTGCATGTTGGTGAAGGGCATATTGAAGAAGGATCAGCCGAGTGGTTCTTGTGGGAGAACAACTCCATTTGGCTCACTAACTTCACACACCATCAGGCTTCCAAGCAGCTCTCAAGGAAACTCAGTTTTCACACTCTATGCTTAGTGCCCTTTGTGTGCCTAGGACTGAAATGAAGCTTGGTGAAGATCCCACACAAACGAATGCTCCACATGCGGGTTTCACATGCCACCAACTCCACATTCACAGGCAACTTCAGCGCCACAGCCGTTTTCAGATAGCCCTCAATGCAAAGGCTCAAGACGCAAATATTGGTGTGAGAGCTAATTCAATCAAGGAAACACTGCATGTTGGTGAAGGGCATATTGAAGAAGGATCAGCCGAGTGGTTCTTGTGGGAGAACAACTCCATTTGGCTCACTAACTTCACACACCATCAGGCTTCCAAGCAGCTCTCAAGGAAACTCAGTTTTCACACTCTATGCTTAGTGCCCTTTGAGTGCCGAGGACTGAAATGAAGCTTGGTCAGCATCCCACACAAACGAATGCTCCACATGCGGGTTTCACATGCCACCAACTCCACATTCACAGGCAACTTCAGCGCCACAGCCGTTTTCAGATAGCCCTCAATGCAAAGGCTCTAGACGCAAATATTGGTGTGAGAGCTAATTCAATCAAGGAAACACTGCATGTTGGTGAAGGGCATATTGAAGAAGGATCAGCCAAGTGGTTCTTGTGGGAGAACAACTCCATTTGGCTCACTAACTTCACACACCATCAGGCTTCCAAGCAGCTCTCAAGGAAACTCAGTTTTCACACTCTATGCTTAGTGCCCTTTGAGTGCATTATCTAGGAATGAACCTGGTAGAGCATCCCACACAAACGAATGCTCCACATGCGGGTTTCACATGCCACCAACTCCACATTCACAGGCAACTTCAGTGCCACAGCCATTTTCAGATAGCCCACAATGCAAAGGCTCTAGACGCAAATATTGGTGTGAGAGCTAATTCAATCAAGGAAACACTGCATGTTGGTGAAGGGCATATTGAAGAAGGATCAGCCAAGTGGTTCTTGTGGGAGAACAACTCCATTTGGCTCACTAACTTCACACACCATCAGGCTTCCAAGCAGCTCTCAAGGAAACTCAGTTTTCACACTCTATGCTTAGTGCCCTTTGAGTGCCTAGGACTGAAATGAAGCTTGGTCAGCATCCCACACAAACGAATGCTCCACATGCGGGTTTCACATGCCACCAACTCCACATTCACAGGCAACTTCAGCGCCACAGCCGTTTTCAGATAGCTCTCAATGCAAAGGCTCTAGACGCAAATATTGGTGTGAGAGCTAATTCAATCAAGGAAACACTGCATGTTGGTGAAGGGCATATTGAAGAAGGATCAGCCGAGTGGTTCTTGTGGGAGAACAACTCCATTTGGCTCACTAACTTCACACACCATCAGGCTTCCAAGCAGCTCTCAAGGAAACTCAGTTTTCACACTCTATGCTTAGTGCCCTTTGAGTGCCGAGGATTGAAATGAAGCTTGGTGAGGATCTCACAAAAACGAATGCTCCACATGCGGGTTTCACATGCCACCAACTCCACATTCACAGGCAACTTCAGCGCCACAGCCGTTTTCAGATAGCCCTCAATGCAAAGGCTCTAGACGCAAATATTTTTGTGAGAGCTAATTCAATCAAGGAAACACTGCATGTTGGTGAAGGGCATATTGAAGAAGGATCAGCCGAGTGGTTCTTGTGGGAGAACAACTCCATTTGGCTCACTAACTTCACACACCATCAGGCTTCCAAGCAGCTCTCAAGGAAACTCAGTTTTCACACTCTATGCTTAGTGCCCTTTGTATGCCTAGGACTGAAATGAAGCTTGGTCAGCATCCCACACAAACGAATGCTCCACATGCGGGTTTCACATGCCACCAACTCCACATTCACAGGCAACTTCAGCGCCACAGCCGTTTTCAGATAGCCCTCAATGCAAAGGCTCAAGACGCAAATATTGGTGTGAGAGCTAATTCAATCAAGGAAACACTGCATGTTGGTGAAGGGCATATTGAAGAAGGATCAGCCGAGTGGTTCTTGTGGAAGAACAACTCCATTTGGCTCACTAACTTCACACACCATCAGGCTTCCAAGCAGCTCTCAACGAAACTCAGTTTTCACACTCTATGCTTAGTGCCCTTTGAGTGCATTATCTAGGAATGAACCTGGTAGAGCATCCCACACAAACGAATGCTCCACATGCGGGTTTCACATGCCACCAACTCCACATTCACAGGCAACTTCAGCGCCACAGCCGTTTTCAGATAGCCCTCAATGCAAAGGCTCTAGACGCAAATATTGGTGTGAGAGCTAATTCAATCAAGGGAACACTGCATGTTGGTGAAGGGCATATTGAAGAAGGATCAGCCGAGTGGTTCTTGTGGGAGAACAACTCCATTTGGCTCACTAACTTCACACACCATCAGGCTTCCAAGCAGCTCTCAAGGAAACTCAGTTTTCACACTCTATGCTTAGTGCCCTTTGAGTGCATTATCTAGGAATGAACCTGGTAGAGCATCCCACACAAACGAATGCTCCACATGCGGGTTTCACATGCCACCAACTCCACATTCACAGGCAACTTCAGCGCCACAGCCGTTTTCAGATAGCCCTCAATGCAAAGGCTCTAGACGCAAATATTGGTGTGAGAGCTAATTCAATCAAGGAAACACTGCATGTTGGTGAAGGGCATATTGAAGAAGGATCAGCCGAGTGGTTCTTGTGGGAGAACAACTCCATTTGGCTCACTAACTTCACACACCATCAGGCTTCCAAGCAGCTCTCAAGGAAACTCAGTTTTCACACTCTATGCTTAGTGCCCTTTGTGTGCCTAGGACTGAAATGAAGCTTGGTGAAGATCCCACACAAACGAATGCTCCACATGCGGGTTTCACATGCCACCAACTCCACATTCACAGGCAACTTCAGCGCCACAGCCGTTTTCAGATAGCCCTCAATGCAAAGGCTCAAGACGCAAATATTGGTGTGAGAGCTAATTCAATCAAGGAAACACTGCATGTTGGTGAAGGGCATATTGAAGAAGGATCAGCCGAGTGGTTCTTGTGGGAGAACAACTCCATTTGGCTCACTAACTTCACACACCATCAGGCTTCCAAGCAGCTCTCAAGGAAACTCAGTTTTCACACTCTATGCTTAGTGCCCTTTGAGTGCCTAGGACTGAAATGAAGCTTGGTCAGCATCCCACACAAACGAATGCTCCACATGCGGGTTTCACATGCCACCAACTCCACATTCACAGGCAACTTCAGCGCCACAGCCGTTTTCAGATAGCCCTCAATGCAAAGGCTCTAGACGCAAATATTGGTGTGAGAGCTAATTCAATCAAGGAAACACTGCATGTTGGTGAAGGGCATATTGAAGAAGGATCAGCCAAGTGGTTCTTGTGGGAGAACAACTCCATTTGGCTCACTAACTTCACACACCATCAGGCTTCCAAGCAGCTCTCAAGGAAACTCAGTTTTCACACTCTATGCTTAGTGCCCTTTGAGTGCATTATCTAGGAATGAACCTGGTAGAGCATCCCACACAAACGAATGCTCCACATGCGGGTTTCACATGCCACCAACTCCACATTCACAGGCAACTTCAGTGCCACAGCCATTTTCAGATAGCCCTCAATGCAAAGGCTCTAGACGCAAATATTGGTGTGAGAGCTAATTCAATCAAGGAAACACTGCATGTTGGTGAAGGGCATATTGAAGAAGGATCAGCCAAGTGGTTCTTGTGGGAGAACAACTCCATTTGGCTCACTAACTTCACACACCATCAGGCTTCCAAGCAGCTCTCAAGGAAACTCAGTTTTCACACTCTATGCTTAGTGCCCTTTGAGTGCCTAGGACTGAAATGAAGCTTGGTCAGCATCCCACACAAACGAATGCTCCACATGCGGGTTTCACATGCCACCAACTCCACATTCACAGGCAACTTCAGCGCCACAGCCGTTTTCAGATAGCTCTCAATGCAAAGGCTCTAGACGCAAATATTGGTGTGAGAGCTAATTCAATCAAGGAAACACTGCATGTTGGTGAAGGGCATATTGAAGAAGGATCAGCCGAGTGGTTCTTGTGGGAGAACAACTCCATTTGGCTCACTAACTTCACACACCATCAGGCTTCCAAGCAGCTCTCAAGGAAACTCAGTTTTCACACTCTATGCTTAGTGCCCTTTGAGTGCATTATCTAGGAATGAACCTGGTAGAGCATCCCACACAAACGAATGCTCCACATGCGGGTTTCACATACCACCAACTCCACATTCACAGGCAACTTCAGCGCCACAGCCGTTTTCAGATAGCCCTCACTGCAAAGGCTCTAGACGCAAATATTGGTGTGAGAGCTAATTCAATCAAGGAAACACTGCATGTTGGTGAAGGGCATATTGAAGAAGGATCAGCCGAGTGGTTCTTGTGGGAGAACAACTCCATTTGGCTCACTAACTTCACACACCATCAGGCTTCCAAGCAGCTCTCAAGGAAACTCAGTTTTCACACTCTATGCTTAGTGCCCTTTGTGTGCCTAGGACTGAAATGAAGCTTGGTGAAGATCCCACACAAACGAATGCTCCACATGCGGGTTTCACATGCCACCAACTCCACATTCACAGGCAACTTCAGCGCCACAGCCGTTTTCAGATAGCCCTCAATGCAAAGGCTCAAGACGCAAATATTGGTGTGAGAGCTAATTCAATCAAGGAAACACTGCATGTTGGTGAAGGGCATATTGAAGAAGGATCAGCCGAGTGGTTCTTGTGGGAGAACAACTCCATTTGGCTCACTAACTTCACACACCATCAGGCTTCCAAGCAGCTCTCAAGGAAACTCAGTTTTCACACTCTATGCTTAGTGCCCTTTGAGTGCCTAGGACTGAAATGAAGCTTGGTGAGCATCCCACACAAACGAATGCTCCACATGCGGGTTTCACATGCCACCAACTCCACATTCACAGGCAACTTCAGCGCCACAGCCGTTTTCAGATAGCTCTCAATGCAAAGGCTCTAGACGCAAATATTGGTGTGAGAGCTAATTCAATCAAGGAAACACTGCATGTTGGTGAAGGGCATATTGAAGAAGGATCAGCCAAGTGGTTCTTGTGGGAGAACAACTCCATTTGGCTCACTAACTTCACACACCATCAGGCTTCCAAGCAGCTCTCAAGGAAACTCAGTTTTCACACTCTATGCTTAGTGCCCTTTGAGTGCATTATCTAGGAATGAACCTGGTAGAGCATCCCACACAAACGAATGCTCCACATGCGGGTTTCACATGCCACCAACTCCACATTCACAGGCAACTTCAGCGCCACAGCCGTTTTCAGATAGCCCTCAATGCAAAGGCTCTAGACGCAAATATTGGTGTGAGAGCTAATTCAATCAAGGAAACACTGCATGTTGGTGAAGGGCATATTGAAGAAGGATCAGCCGAGTGGTTCTTGTTTGAGAACAACTCCATTTGGCTCACTAACTTCACACACCATCAGGCTTCCAAGCAGCTCTCAAGGAAACTCAGTTTTCACAATCTATGCTTAGTGCCCTTTGAGTGCATTATCTAGGAATGAACCTTGTAGAGCATCCCACACAAACGAATGCTCCACATGCGGGTTTCACATGCCACCAACTCCACATTCACAGGCAACTTCAGTGCCACAGCCGTTTTCAGATAGCCCTCAATGCAAAGGCTCTAGACGCAAATATTGGTGTGAGAGTTAATTCAATCAAGGAAACACTGCATGTTGGTGAAGGGCATATTGAAGAAGGATCAGCCGAGTGGTTCTTGTGGGAGAACAACTCCATTTGGCTCACTAACTTCACACACCATCAGGCTTCCAAGCAGCTCTCAAGGAAACTCAGTTTTCACACTCTATGCTTAGTTTCCTTTGAGTGCATTATCTAGGAATGAACCTGGTAGAGCATCCCACACAAACGAATGCTCCACATGCGGGTTTCACATGCCACCAACTCCACATTCACAGGCAACTTCAGTGCCACAGCCATTTTCAGATAGCCCTCAATGCAAAGGCTCTAGACGCAAATATTGGTGTGAGAGCTAATTCAATCAAGGAAACACTGCATGTTGGTGAAGGGCATATTGAAGAAGGATCAGCCAAGTGGTTCTTGTGGGAGAACAACTCCACTTGGCTCACTAACTTCACACACCATCAGGCTTCCAAGCAGCTCTCAAGGAAACTCAGTTTTCACACTCTATGCTTAGTGCCCTTTGAGTGCCTAGGACTGAAATGAAGCTTGGTCAGCATCCCACACAAACGAATGCTCCACATGCGGGTTTCACATGCCACCAACTCCACATTCACAGGCAATTTCAGCGCCACAGCCGTTTTCAGATAGCTCTCAATGCAAAGGCTCTAGACGCAAATATTGGTGTGAGAGCTAATTCAATCAAGGAAACACTGCATGTTGGTGAAGGGCATATTGAAGAAGGATCAGCCGAGTGGTTCTTGTGGGAGAACAACTCCATTTGGCTCACTAACTTCACACACCATCAGGCTTCCAAGCAGCTCTCAAGGAAACTCAGTTTTCACACTCTATGCTTAGTGCTCTTTGAGTGCATTATCTAGGAATGAACCTTGTAGAGCATCCCACACAAACGAATGCTCCACATGCGGGTTTCACATGCCACCAACTCCACATTCACAGGCAACTTCAGCGCCACAGCCGTTTTCAGATAGCCCTCAATGCAAAGGCTCTAGACGCAAATATTGGTGTGAGAGCTAATTCAATCAAGGAAACACTGCATGTTGGTGAAGGGCATATTGAAGAAGGATCAGCCGAGTGGTTGTTGTGGGAGAACAACTCCATTTGGCTCACTAACTTCACACACCATCAGGCTTCCAAGCAGCTCTCAAGGAAACTCAGTTTTCACACTCTGTGCTTAGTGCCCTTTGAGTGCATTATCTAGGAATGAACCTTGTAGAGCATCCCACACAAACGAATGCTCCACATGCGGGTTTCACATGCCACCAACTCCACATTCACAGGCAACTTCAGTGCCACAGCCGTTTTCAGATAGCCCTCAATGCAAAGGCTCTAGACGCAAATATTGGTGTGAGAGCTAATTCAATCAAGGAAACACTGCATGTTGGTGAAGGGCATATTGAAGAAGAAGCAGCCGAGTGGTTCTTGTGGGAGAACAACTCCATTTGGCTCACTAACTTCACACACCATCAGGCTTCCAAGCAGCTCTCAAGGAAACTCAGTTTTCACACTCTATGCTTAGTGCCCTTTGAGTGCCTAGGACTGAAATGAAGCTTGGTCAGCATCCCACACAAACGAATGCTCCACATGCGGGTTTCACATGCCACCAACTCCACATTCACAGGCAACTTCATTGCCACAGCCATTTTCAGATAGCCCTCAATGCAAAGGCTCTAGACGCAAATATTGGTGTGAGAGCTAATTCAATCAAGGAAACACTGCATGTTGGTGAAGGGCATATTGAAGAAGGATCAGCCAAGTGGTTCTTGTGGGAGAACAACTCCATTTGGCTCACTAACTTCACACACCATCAGGCTTCCAAGCAGCTCTCAAGGAAACTCAGTTTTCACACTCTATGCTTAGTGCCCTTTGAGTGCCTAGGACTGAAATGAAGCTTGGTCAGCATCCCACACAAACGAATGCTCCACATGCGGGTTTCACATGCCACCAACTCCACATTCACAGGCAACTTCAGCGCCACAGCCGTTTTCAGATAGCTCTCAATGCAAAGGCTCTAGACGCAAATATTGGTGTGAGAGCTAATTCAATCAAGGAAACACTGCATGTTGGTGAAGGGCATATTGAAGAAGGATCAGCCAAGTGGTTCTTGTGGGAGAACAACTCCATTTGGCTCACTAACTTCACACACCATCAGGCTTCCAAGCAGCTCTCAAGGAAACTCAGTTTTCACACTCTATGCTTAGTGCCCTTTGAGTGCATTATCTAGGAATGAACCTGGTAGAGCATCCCACACAAACGAATGCTCCACATGCGGGTTTCACATGCCACCAACTCCACATTCACAGGCAACTTCAGCGCCACAGCCGTTTTCAGATAGCCCTCAATGCAAAGGCTCTAGACGCAAATATTGGTGTGAGAGCTAATTCAATCAAGGAAACACTGCATGTTGGTGAAGGGCATATTGAAGAAGGATCAGCCGAGTGGTTCTTGTTTGAGAACAACTCCATTTGGCTCACTAACTTCACACACCATCAGGCTTCCAAGCAGCTCTCAAGGAAACTCAGTTTTCACAATCTATGCTTAGTGCCCTTTGAGTGCATTATCTAGGAATGAACCTTGTAGAGCATCCCACACAAACGAATGCTCCACATGCGGGTTTCACATGCCACCAACTCCACATTCACAGGCAACTTCAGTGCCACAGCCGTTTTCAGATAGCCCTCAATGCAAAGGCTCTAGACGCAAATATTGGTGTGAGAGTTAATTCAATCAAGGAAACACTGCATGTTGGTGAAGGGCATATTGAAGAAGGATCAGCCGAGTGGTTCTTGTGGGAGAACAACTCCATTTGGCTCACTAACTTCACACACCATCAGGCTTCCAAGCAGCTCTCAAGGAAACTCAGTTTTCACACTCTATGCTTAGTTTCCTTTGAGTGCATTATCTAGGAATGAACCTGGTAGAGCATCCCACACAAACGAATGCTCCACATGCGGGTTTCACATGCCACCAACTCCACATTCACAGGCAACTTCAGTGCCACAGCCATTTTCAGATAGCCCTCAATGCAAAGGCTCTAGACGCAAATATTGGTGTGAGAGCTAATTCAATCAAGGAAACACTGCATGTTGGTGAAGGGCATATTGAAGAAGGATCAGCCAAGTGGTTCTTGTGGGAGAACAACTCCATTTGGCTCACTAACTTCACACACCATCAGGCTTCCAAGCAGCTCTCAAGGAAACTCAGTTTTCACACTCTATGCTTAGTGCCCTTTGAGTGCCTAGGACTGAAATGAAGCTTGGTCAGCATCCCACACAAACGAATGCTCCACATGCGGGTTTCACATGCCACCAACTCCACATTCACAGGCAATTTCAGCGCCACAGCCGTTTTCAGATAGCTCTCAATGCAAAGGCTCTAGACGCAAATATTGGTGTGAGAGCTAATTCAATCAAGGAAACACTGCATGTTGGTGAAGGGCATATTGAAGAAGGATCAGCCGAGTGGTTCTTGTGGGAGAACAACTCCATTTGGCTCACTAACTTCACACACCATCAGGCTTCCAAGCAGCTCTCAAGGAAACTCAGTTTTCACACTCTATGCTTAGTGCTCTTTGAGTGCATTATCTAGGAATGAACCTTGTAGAGCATCCCACACAAACGAATGCTCCACATGCGGGTTTCACATGCCACCAACTCCACATTCACAGGCAACTTCAGCGCCACAGCCGTTTTCAGATAGCCCTCAATGCAAAGGCTCTAGACGCAAATATTGGTGTGAGAGCTAATTCAATCAAGGAAACACTGCATGTTGGTGAAGGGCATATTGAAGAAGGATCAGCCGAGTGGTTCTTGTGGGAGAACAACTCCATTTGGCTCACTAACTTCACACACCATCAGGCTTCCAAGCAGCTCTCAAGGAAACTCAGTTTTCACACTCTGTGCTTAGTGCCCTTTGAGTGCATTATCTAGGAATGAACCTTGTAGAGCATCCCACACAAACGAATGCTCCACATGCGGGTTTCACATGCCACCAACTCCACATTCACAGGCAACTTCAGTGCCACAGCCGTTTTCAGATAGCCCTCAATGCAAAGGCTCTAGACGCAAATATTGGTGTGAGAGCTAATTCAATCAAGGAAACACTGCATGTTGGTGAAGGGCATATTGAAGAAGAAGCAGCCGAGTGGTTCTTGTGGGAGAACAACTCCATTTGGCTCACTAACTTCACACACCATCAGGCTTCCAAGCAGCTCTCAAGGAAACTCAGTTTTCACACTCTATGCTTAGTGCCCTTTGAGTGCCGAGGATTGAAATGAAGCTTGGTGAGCATCCCACACAAACGAATGCTCCACATGCGGGTTTCACATGCCACCAACTCCACATTCACAGGCAACTTCAGCGCCACAGCCGTTTTCAGATAGCCCTCAATGCAAAGGCTCTAGACGCAAATATTGGTGTGAAAGCTAATTCAATCAAGGAAACACTGCATGTTGGTGAAGGGCATATTGAAGAAGGATCAGCCGAGTGGTTCTTGTGGGAGAACAACTCCATTTGGCTCACTAACTTCACACACCATCAGGCTTCCAAGCAGCTCTCAAGGAAACTCAGTTTTCACACTCTATGCTTAGTGCCCTTTGTATGCCTAGGACTGAAATGAAGCTTGGTCAGCATCCCACACAAACGAATGCTCCACATGCGGGTTTCACATGCCACCAACTCCACATTCACAGGCAACTTCAGCGCCACAGCCGTTTTCAGATAGCCTTCAATGCAAAGGCTCAAGACGCAAATATTGGTGTGAGAGCTAATTCAATCAAGGAAACACTGCATGTTGGTGAAGGGCATATTGAAGAAGGATCAGCCGAGTGGTTCTTGTGGGAGAACAACTCCATTTGGCTCACTAACTTCTCACACCATCAGGCTTCCAAGCAGCTCTCAACGAAACTCAGTTTTCACACTCTATGCTTAGTGCCCTTTGAGTGCATTATCTAGGAATGAACCTGGTAGAGCATCCCACACAAACGAATGCTCCACATGCGGGTTTCACATGCCACCAACTCCACATTCACAGGCAACTTCAGCGCCACAGCCGTTTTCAGATAGCCCTCAATGCAAAGGCTCTAGACGCAAATATTGGTGTGAGAGCTAATTCAATCAAGGAAACACTGCATGTTGGTGAAGGGCATATTGAAGAAGGATCAGCCGAGTGGTTCTTGTGGGAGAACAACGCCATTTGGCTCACTAACTTCACACACCATCAGGCTTCCAAGCAGCTCTCAATTTAACTTAGTTTTCACACTCTATGCTTAGTGCGCTTTTTGTGTCTAGGACTGAAATGAAGATTGCTGAATATCCCACACAAACGAATGCTCCACATGCGGGTTTCACATGCCACCAACTCCACATTCACAGGCAACTTCAGCGCCACAGCCGTTTTCAGATAGCCCTCAATGCAAAGGCTCTAGACGCAAATATTGCTGTGAGAGCTAATTCAATCAAGGGAACACTGCATGTTGGTGAAGGGCATATTGAAGAAGGATCAGCCGAGTGGTTCTTGTGGGAGAACAACTCCATTTGGTTCACTAACTTCACACACCATCAGGCTTCCAAGCAGCTCTCAAGGAAACTCAGTTTTCACACTCTATGCTTAGTGCCCTTTGAGTGCATTATCTAGGAATGAACCTGGTAGAGCATCCCACACAAACGAATGCTCCACATGCGGGTTTCACATGCCACCAACTCCACATTCACAGGCAACTTCAGCGCCACAGCCATTTTCAGATAGCCCTCAATGCAAAGGCTCTAGACGCAAATATTGGTGTGAGAGCTAATTCAATCAAGGAAACACTGCATGTTGGTGAAGGGCATATTGAAGAAGGATCAGCCAAGTGGTTCTTGTGGGAGAACAACTCCATTTGGCTCACTAACTTCACACACCATCAGGCTTCCAAGCAGCTCTCAAGGAAACTCAGTTTTCACACTCTATGCTTAGTGCCCTTTGAGTGCCGAGGATTGAAATGAAGCTTGGTGAGGATCTCACAAAAACGAATGCTCCACATGCGGGTTTCACATGCCACCAACTCCACATTCACAGGCAACTTCAGCGCCACAGCCGTTTTCAGATAGCCCTCAATGCAAAGGCTCTAGACGCAAATATTTTTGTGAGAGCTAATTCAATCAAGGAAACACTGCATGTTGGTGAAGGGCATATTGAAGAAGGATCAGCCGAGTGGTTCTTGTGGGAGAACAACTCCATTTGGCTCACTAACTTCACACACCATCAGGCTTCCAAGCAGCTCTCAAGGAAACTCAGTTTTCACACTCTATGCTTAGTGCCCTTTGTATGCCTAGGACTGAAATGAAGCTTGGTCAGCATCCCACACAAACGAATGCTCCACATGCGGGTTTCACATGCCACCAACTCCACATTCACAGGCAACTTCAGCGCCACAGCCGTTTTCAGATAGCCCACAATGCAAAGGCTCAAGACGCAAATATTGGTGTGAGAGCTAATTCAATCAAGGAAACACTGCATGTTGGTGAAGGGCATATTGAAGAAGGATCAGCCGAGTGGTTCTTGTGGAAGAACAACTCCATTTGGCTCACTAACTTCACACACCATCAGGCTTCCAAGCAGCTCTCAACGAAACTCAGTTTTCACACTCTATGCTTAGTGCCCTTTGAGTGCATTATCTAGGAATGAACCTGGTAGAGCATCCCACACAAACGAATGCTCCACATGCGGGTTTCACATGCCACCAACTCCACATTCACAGGCAACTTCAGCGCCACAGCCGTTTTCAGATAGCCCTCAATGCAAAGGCTCTAGACGCAAATATTGGTGTGAGAGCTAATTCAATCAAGGAAACACTGCATGTTGGTGAAGGGCATATTGAAGAAGGATCAGCCGAGTGGTTCTTGTGGGAGAACAACTCCATTTGGCTCACTAACTTCACACACCATCAGGCTTCCAAGCAGCTCTCAAGGAAACTCAGTTTTCACACTCTATGCTTAGTGCCCTTTGAGTGCATTATCTAGGAATGAACCTGGTAGAGCATCCCACACAAACGAATGCTCCACATGCGGGTTTCACATGCCACCAACTCCACATTCACAGGCAACTTCAGCGCCACAGCCGTTTTCAGATAGCCCTCAATGCAAAGGCTCTAGACGCAAATATTGGTGTGAGAGCTAATTCAATCAAGGGAACACTGCATGTTGGTGAAGGGCATATTGAAGAAGGATCAGCCGAGTGGTTCTTGTGGGAGAACAACTCCATTTGGCTCACTAACGTTCACACACCATCAGGCTTCCAAGCAGCTCTCAAGGAAACTCAGTTTTCACACTCTATGCTTAGTGCCCTTTGTGTGCCTAGGACTGAAATGAAGCTTGGTGAAGATCCCACACAAACGAATGCTCCACATGCGGGTTTCACATGCCACCAACTCCACATTCACAGGCAACTTCAGCGCCACAAGCCATTTTCAGATAGCCCTCAATGCAAAGGCTCAAGACGCAAATATTGGTGTGAGAGCTAATTCAATCAAGGAAACACTGCATGTTGGTGAAGGGCATATTGAAGAAGGATCAGCCGAGTGGTTCTTGTGGGAGAACAACTCCATTTGGCTCACTAACTTGACACACCATCAGGCTTCCAAGCAGCTCTCAAGGAAACTCAGTTTTCACACTCTATGCTTAGTGCCCTTTTGAGTGCCGAGGACTGAAATGAAGCTTGGTCAGCATCCCACACAAACGAATGCTCCACATGCGGGTTTCACATGCCACCAACTCCACATTCACAGGCAACTTCAGCGCCACAGCCCCGTTTTTCAGATAGCCCTCAATGCAAAGGCTCTAGACGCAAATATTGGTGTGAGAGCTAATTCAATCAAGGAAACACTGCATGTTGGTGAAGGGCATATTGAAGAAGGATCAGCCAAGTGGTTCCTTGTGGGAGAACAACTCCATTTGGCTCACTAACTTCACGCACCATGAGGGCTTCCAAGCAGCTCTCAAGGAAACTCAGTTTTGACACTCTATGCTTAGTGCCCTTTCAGTGCATTATCTAGGAATGAACCTGGTAGAGCATCCCACACAAACGAATGCCTCACATGCGGGTTTCACATGCCACCAACTCCACATTCACAGGCAACTTCAGTGCCACAGCCATTTTCAGATAGCCCTCAATGCAAAGGCTCTAGACGCAAATATTGGTGTGAGAGCTAATTCAATCAAGGAAACACTGCATGTTGGTGAAGGGCATATTGAAGAAGGATCAGCCAAGTGGTTCTTGTGGGAGAACAACTCCATTTGGATCACTAACTTCACACACCATCAGGCTTCCAAGCAGCTCTCAAGAAACTCAGTTTTCACACTCTATGCTTAGTGCCCTTTGAGTGCCTAGGACTGAAATGAAGCTTGGTGAGCATCCCACACAAACGAATGCTCCACATGCGGGTTTCACATGCCACCAACTCCACATTCACAGGCAACTTCAGCGCCACAGCCGTTTTCAGATAGCTCTCAATGCAAAGGGCTCTAGACGCAAATATTGGTGTGAGAGCTAATTCAATCAAGGAAACACTGCATGTTGGTGAAGGGCATATTGAAGAAGGATCAGCCGAGTGGTTCTTGTTGGGGAGAACAACTCCATTTGGCTCACTAACTTCACACACCATCAGGCTTCCAAGCAGCTCTCAAGGAAACTCAGTTTTTCACACTCTATGCTTAGTGCCCTTTGAGTGCATTATCTAGGAATGAACCTGGTAAGAGCATCCCCACACAAACGAATGCTCCACATGCGGGTTTCACATGCCACCAACTCCACATTCACAGGCAACTTCAGCGCCACAGCCGTTTCAGATAGCCCTCAATGCAAAGGCTCTAGACGCAAATATTGGTGTGAGAGCTAATTCAATCAAGGAAACACTGCATGTTGGTGAAGGGCATATTGAAGAAGGATCAGCCGAGTGGTTCTTGTGGGAGAACAACTCCATTTGGCTCACTAACTTCACACACCATCAGGCTTCCAAGCAGCTCTCAAGGAAACTCAGTTTCACACTCTATGCTTAGTGCCCTTTGTGTGCCTAGGACTGAAATGAAGCTTGGTGAAGATCCCACACAAACGAATGCTCCACATGCGGGTTTCACATGCCACCAACTCCACATTCACAGGCAACTTCAGCGCCACAGCCGTTTTCAGATAGCCCTCAATGCAAAGGCTCAAGACGCAAATATTGGTGTGAGAGCTAATTCAATCAAGGAAACACTGCATGTTGGTGAAGGGCATATTGAAGAAGGATCAGCCGAGTGGTTCTTGTGGGAGAACAACTCCATTTGGCTCACTAACCTTCACACACCATCAGGCTTCCAAGCAGCTCTCAAGGAAACTCAGTTTTCACACTCTATGCTTAGTGCCCTTTGAGTGCCGATGGACTGAAATGAAGCTTGGTCAGCATCCCACACAAACCGAATGCTCCACATGCGGGTTTCACATGCCACCAACTCCACATTCACAGGCAACTTCAGTGCCACAGCCGTTTTCAGATAGCCCTCAATGCAAAGGCTCTAGACGCAAATATTGGTGTGGAGAGCTAATTCAATCAAGGAAACACTGCATGTTGGTGAAGGGGCATATTGAAGAAGGATCAGCCGAGTGGTTTCTTGTGGGAGAACAACTCCATTTGGCTCACTAACTTCACACACCATCAGGCTTCCAAGCAGCTCTCAAGGAAACTCAGTTTTCACACTCTATGCTTAGTGCCTTTGAGTGCATTATCTAGGAATGAACCTGGTAGAGCATCCCACACAAACGAATGCTCCACATGCGGGCTTCACATGCCACCAACTCCACATTCACAGGCAACTTCAGCGCCACAGCCGTTTTCAGATAGCCCTCAATGCAAAGGCTCTAGACGCAAATATTGGTGTGAGAGCTAATTCAATCAAGGAAACACTGCATGTTGGTGAAGGGCATATTGAAGAAGGATCAGCCGAGTGGTTCTTGTGGGAGAACAACTCCATTTGGCTCACTAACTTCACACACCATCAGGCTTCCAAGCAGCTCTCAAGGAAACTCAGTTTTCACACTCTATGCTTAGTGCCCTTTGAGTGCATTATCTAGGAATGAACCTGGTAGAGCATCCCACACAAACGAATGCTCCACCTGCGGGTTTCACATGCCACCAACTCCACATTCACAGGCAACTTCAGTGCCACAGCCGTTTTCAGATAGCCCTCAATGCAAAGGCTCTAGACGCAAATATTGGTGTGAGAGCTAATTCAATCAAGGAAACACTGCATGTTGGTGAAGGGCATATTGAAGAAGAAGCAGCCGAGTGGTTCTTGTGGGAGAACAACTCCATTTGGCTCACTAACTTCACACACCATCAGGCTTCCAAGCAGCTCTCAAGGAAACTCAGTTTTCACACTCTATGCTTAGTGCCCTTTGAGTGCCGAGGATTGAAATGAAGCTTGGTGAGGATCTCACAAAAACGAATGCTCCACATGCGGGTTTCACATGCCACCAACTCCACATTCACAGGCAACTTCAGCGCCACAGCCGTTTTCAGATAGCCCTCAATGCAAAGGCTCTAGACGCAAATATTGGTGTGAAAGCTAATTCAATCAAGGAAACACTGCATGTTAGTGAAGGGCATATTGAAGAAGGATCAGCCGAGTGGTTCTTGTGGGAGAACAACTCCATTTGGCTCACTAACTTCACACACCATCAGGCTTCCAAGCAGCTCTCAAGGAAACTCAGTTTTCACACTCTATGCTTAGTGCCCTTTGTATGCCTAGGACTGAAATGAAGCTTGGTCAGCATCCCACACAAACGAATGCTCCACATGCGGGTTTCACATGCCACCAACTCCACATTCACAGGCAACTTCAGCGCCACAGCCGTTTTCAGATAGCCCTCAATGCAAAGGCTCAAGACGCAAATATTGGTGTGAGAGCTAATTCAATCAAGGAAACACTGCATGTTGGTGAAGGGCATATTGAAGAAGGATCAGCCGAGTGGTTCTTGTGGAAGAACAACTCCATTTGGCTCACTAACTTCACACACCATCAGGCTTCCAAGCAGCTCTCAACGAACTCAGTTTTCACACTCTATGCTTAGTGCCCTTTGAGTGCATTATCTAGGAATGAACCTGGTAGAGCATCCCACACAAACGAATGCTCCACATGCGGGTTTCACATGCCACCAACTCCACATTCACAGCAACTTCAGTGCCACAGCCATTTTCAGATAGCCCTCAATGCAAAGGCTCTAGACGCAAATATGGTGTGAGAGCTAATTCAATCAAGGAAACACTGCATGTTGGTGAAGGGCATATTGAAGAAGGATCAGCCAAGTGGTTCTTGTGGGAGAACAACTCATTTGGCTCACTAACTTCACACACCATCAGGCTTCCAAGCAGCTCTCAAGGAAACTCAGTTTTCACACTCTATGCTTAGTGCCCTTTGAGTGCCTAGGACTGAAATGAAGCTTGGTCAGCATCCCACACAAACGAATGCTCCACATGCGGGTTTCACATGCCACCAACTCCACATTCACAGGCAACTTCAGCGCCACAGCCGTTTTCAGATAGCTCTCAATGCAAAGGCTCTAGACGCAAATATTGGTGTGAGAGCTAATTCAATCAAGGAAACACTGCATGTTGGTGAAGGGCATATTGAAGAAGGATCAGCCGAGTGGTTCTTGTGGGAGAACAACTCCATTTGGCTCACTAACTTCACACACCATCAGGCTTCCAAGCAGCTCTCAAGGAAACTCAGTTTTCACACTCTATGCTTAGTGCCCTTTGAGTGCCGAGGATTGAAATGAAGCTTGGTGAGGATCTCACAAAAACGAATTGCTCCACATGCGGGTTTCACATGCCACCAACTCCACATTCACAGGCAACTTCAGCGCCACAGCCGTTTTCAGATAGCCCTCAATGCAAAGGCTCTAGACGCAAATATTGGTGTGAAAGCTAATTCAATCAAGGAAACACTGCATGTTAGTGAAGGGGCATATTGAAGAAGGATCAGCCGAGTGGTTCTTGTGGGAGAACAACTCCATTTGGCTCACTAACTTCACACACCATTCAGGCTTCCAAGCAGCTCTCAAGGAAACTCAGTTTTCACACTCTATGCTTAGTGCCCTTTGTATGCCTAGGACTGAAATGAAGCTTGGTCAGCATCCCACACAAACGAATGCTCCACATGCGGGTTTCACATGCCACCAACTCCACATTCGACAGGCAACTTCAGCGCCACAGCCGTTTTCAGATAGCCCTCAATGCAAAGGCTCAAGACGCAAATATTGGTGTGAGAGCTAATTCAATCAAGGAAACACTGCATGTTGGTGAAGGGCATATTGAAGAAGGATCAGCCGAGTGGTTCTTGTGGAAGAACAACTCCATTTGGCTCACTAACTTCACACACCATCAGGCTTCCAAGCAGCTCTCAACGAAACTCAGTTTTCACACTCTATGCTTAGTGCCCTTTGAGTGCTTTATCTAGGAATGAACCTGGTAGAGCATCCCACACAAACGAATGCTCCACATGCGGGTTTCACATGCCACCAACTCCACATTCACAGGCAACTTCAGTGCCACAGCCATTTTCAGATAGCCCTCAATGCAAAGGCTCTAGACGCAAATATTGGTGTGAGAGCTAATTCAATCAAGGAAACACTGCATGTTGGTGAAGGGCATATTGAAGAAGGATCAGCCAAGTGGTTCTTGTGGGAGAACAACTCCATTTGGCTCACTAACTTCACACACCATCAGGCTTCCAAGCAGCTCTCAAGGAAACTCAGTTTTCACACTCTATGCTTAGTGCCCTTTGAGTGCCTAGGACTGAAATGAAGCTTGGTCAGCATCCCACACAAACGAATGCTCCACATGCGGGTTTCACATGCCACCAACTCCACATTCACAGGCAACTTCAGCGCCACAGCCGTTTTCAGATAGCTCTCAATGCAAAGGCTCAAGACGCAAATATTGGTGTGAGAGCTAATTCAATCAAGGAAACACTGCATGTTGGTGAAGGGCATATTGAAGAAGGATCAGCCGAGTGGTTCTTGTGGGAGAACAACTCCATTTGGCTCACTAACTTCACACACCATCAGGGCTTCCAAGCAGCTCTCAAGGAAACTCAGTTTTCACACTCTATGCTTAGTGCCCTTTGAGTGCATTATCTAGGAATGAACCTGGTAGAGCATCCCACACAAACGAATGCTCCACATGCGGGTTTCACATGCCACCAACTCCACATTCACAGGCAACTTCAGCGCCACAGCCGTTTTCAGATAGCCCTCAATGCAAAGGCTCTAGACGCAAATATTGGTGTGAGAGCTAATTCAATCAAGAAACACTGCATGTTGGTGAAGGGCATATTGAAGAAGGATCAGCCGAGTGGTTCTTGTGGGAGAACAACTCCATTTGGCTCACTAACTTCACACACCATCAGGCTTCCAAGCAGCTCTCAAGGAAACTCAGTTTTCACACTCTATGCTTAGTGCCCTTTGAGTGCATTATCTAGGAATGAACCTGGTAGAGCATCCCACACAAACGAATGCTCCACATGCGGGTTTCACATGCCACCAACTCCACATTCACAGGCAACTTCAGCGCCACAGCCGTTTTCAGATAGCACTCAATGCAAAGGCTCTAGACGCAAATATTGGTGTGAAAGCTAATTCAATCAAGGAAACACTGGCATGTTGGTGAAGGGCATATTGAAGAAGGATCAGCCGAGTGGTTCTTGTGGGAGAACAACTCCATTTGGCTCACTAACTTCACACACCATCAGGCTTCCAAGCAGCTCTCAAGGGAAACTCAGTTTTCACACTCTATGCTTAGTGCCCTTTGTGTGCCTAGGACTGAAATGAAGCTTGGTGAAGATCCCACACAAACGAATGCTCCACATGCGGGTTTCACATGCACCAACTCCACATTCACAGGCAACTTCAGCGCCACAGCCGTTTTCAGATAGCCCTCAATGCAAAGGCTCAAGACGCAAATATTGGTGTGAGAGCTAATTCAATCAAGGAAACACTGCATGTTGGTGAAGGGCATATTGAAGAAGGGATCAGCCGAGTCGTTCTTGTGGGAGAACAACTCCATTTGGCTCACTAACTTCACACACCATCAGGCTTCCAAGCAGCTCTCAAGGAAACTCAGTTTTCACACTCTATGCTTAGTGCCCTTTGAGTGCCGAGGACTGAAATGAAGCTTGGTCAGCATCCCACACAAACGAATGCTCCACATGCGGGTTTCACATGCCACCAACTCCACATTCACAGGCAACTTCAGTGCCACAGCCGTTTTCAGATAGCCCTCAATGCAAAGGCTCTAGACGCAAATATTGGTGTGAGAGCTAATTCAATCAAGGGAACACTGCATGTTGGTGAAGGGCATATTGAAGAAGGATCAGCCGAGTGGTTCTTGTGGGAGAACAACTCCATTTGGCTCACTAACTTCACACACCATCAGGCTTCCAAGCAGCTCTCAAGGAAACTCAGTTTTCACACTCTATGCTTAGTGCCCTTTGAGTGCATTATCTAGGAATGAACCTGGTAGAGCATCCCACACAAACGAATGCTCCACATGCGGGTTTCACATGCCACCAACTCCACATTCACAGGCAACTTCAGCGCCACAGCCATTTTCAGATAGCCCTCAATGCAAAGGCTCTAGACGCAAATATTGGTGTGAGAGCTAATTCAAT
>NW_026698829.1:0-39102 GCF_030435755.1 Ochotona princeps | reverse complement strand
TTGGTTCTTGTGGGAGAACAACTCCATTTGGCTCACCAACTTCACACACCATCAGGCTTCCAAGCAGCTCTCAAGGAAACTCAGTTTTCACACTCTATGCTTAGTGCCCTTTGAGTGCATTATCTAGGAATGAACCTGGTAGAGCATCCCACACAAACGAATGCTCCACATGCGGGTTTCACATGCCACCAACTCCACATTCACAGGCAACTTCAGCGCCACAGCCGTTTTCAGATAGCCCTCAATGCAAAGGCTCTAGACGCAAATATTGGTGTGAGAGCTAATTCAATCAAGGAAACACTGCATGTTGGTGAAGGGCATATTGAAGAAGGATCAGCCAAGTGGTTCTTTCGGGAGAAACAACTCCATTTGGCTCACTAACTTCACACACCATCAGGCTTCCAAGCAGCTCTCAAGGAAACTCAGTTTTCACAGTCTATGCTTAGTGCCCTTTGAGTGCATTATCTAGGAATGAACCTGGTAGAGCATCCCACAGAAACGAATGCTCCACATGCGGGTTTCACATGCCACCAACTCCACATTACAGGCAACTTCAGCGCCACAGCCGTTTTCAGATAGCCCTCAATGCCAAGGCTCTAGACGCAAATATTGGTGTGAGAGCTAATTCAATCAAGGAAACACTGCATGTTGGTGAAGGGCATATTGAAGAAGGATCAGCCGAGTGGTTCTTGTGGGAGAACAACTCCATTTGGCTCACTAACTTCACACACCATCAGGCTTCCAAGCAGCTCTCAAGGAAACTCAGTTTTCACACTCTATGTTTAGTGCTCTTTGAATGCATTATCTAGGAATGAACCTGGTAGAGCATCCCACACAAACGAATGTTCCACATGCGAGTTTCACATGCCACCAACTCCACATTCACAGGCAACTTCAGCGCCACAGCCGTTTTCAGATAGCCCTCAATGCAAAGGCTCTAGACGCAAATATTGGTGTGAGAGCTAATTCAATCAAGGAAACACTGCATGTTGGTGAATGGCATATTGAAGAAGGATCAGCCGAGTGGTTCTTGTGGGAGAACAACTCCATTTGGCTCACTAACTTCACACACCATCAGGCTTCCAAGCAGATCTCCAGGAAACTCAGTTTCACACTCTATGCTTAGTGCTCTATGTGTGCCTAGGAATGAAATGAAGCTTGGTCAGCATCCCACACAAACGAATGCTCCACATGCGGGTTTCACATGCCACCAACTCCACATTCACAGGCAACTTCAGCGCCACAGCCGTTTTCAGATAGCCCTCAATGCAAAGGCTCTAGACGCAAATATTGGTGTGAGAGCTAATTCAATCAAGGAAACACTGCATGTTGGTGAAGGGCATATTGAAGATGGATCAGCCGAGTGGTTCTTGTGGGAGAACAACTCCATTTGGCTCACTAACTTCACACACCATCAGGCTTCCAAGCAGCTCTCAAGGAAACTCAGTTTTCACACTCTATGTTTAGTGCTCTTTGAATGCAGTATCTAGGAATGAACCTGGTAGAGCATCCCACACAAACGAATGTTCCACATGCGGATTTCACATGCCAGCAACTCCACATTCACAGGCAACTTCAGCGCCACAGCCGTTTTCAGATAGCCCTCAATGCAAAGGCTCTAGACGCAAATATTGGTGTGAGAGCTAATTCAATCAAGGAAACACTGCATGTTGGTGAAGGGCATATTGAAGAAGAATCAGCCGAGTGGTTCTTGTGGGAGAACAACTCCATTTGGCTCACTACACACACCATCAGGCTTCCAAGCAGCTCTCAAGGAAACTCAGTTTTCACACTCTATGCTTAGTGCTCTATGTGTGCCTAGGACTGAAATGAAGCTTGGTCAGCATCCCACACAAACGAATGCTCCACATGCGGGTTTCACATGCCAACAACTCACACATTCACAGGCAACTTCAGCGCCACAGCCGTTTTCAGATAGCCCTCAATGCAAAGGCTCTAGACGCAAATATTGGTGTGAGAGATGATTCAATCAAGGAAACACTGCATGTTGGTGAAGGGCGTATTGAAGAAGGATCATCCGAGTGGTTCTTGTGGGAGAACAACTCCATTTGGCTCACTAACTTCACACACCATCAGGCTTCCAAGCAGCTCTCAAGGAAACTCAGTTTTCACACTCTATGCTTAGTGCCCTTTGTATGGCTAGGACTGAAATGAACCTGGTAGAGCATCCCACACAAAACGAATGCTCCCCATGCGGGTTTCACATGCCACCAACTCCACATTCACAGGCAACTTCAGCGCCACAGCCGTTTTCAGATAGCCCTCAATGCAAAGGCTCTAGACGCAAATATTGGTGTGAGAGCTAATTCAATCAAGGAAACACTGCATGTTGGTGAAGGGCATATTGAAGAAGGATCAGCCGAGTGGTTCTTGTGGGAGAACAACTCCATTTGGCTCACCAACTTCACACACCATCAGGCTTCCAAGCAGCTCTCAAGGAAACTCAGTTTTCACACTCTATGCTTAGTGCCCTTTGAGTGCATTATCTAGGAATGAACCTGGTAGAGCATCCCACACAAACGAATGCTCCACATGCGGGTTTCACATGCCACCAACTCCACATTCACAGGCAACTTCAGCGCCACAGCCGTTTTCAGATAGCCCTCAATGCAAAGGCTCTAGACGCAAATATTGGTGTGAGAGCTAATTCAATCAAGGAAACACTGCATGTTGGTGAAGGGCATATTGAAGAAGGATCAGCCAAGTGGTTCTTTCGGGAGAACAACTCCATTTGGCTCACTAACTTCACACACCATCAGGCTTCCAAGCAGCTCTCAAGGAAACTCAGTTTTCACAGTCTATGCTTAGTGCCCTTTGAGTGCATTATCTAGGAATGAACCTGGTAGAGCATCCCACAGAAACGAATGCTCCACATGCGGGTTTCACATGCCACCAACTCCACATTACAGGCAACTTCAGCGCCACAGCCGTTTTCAGATAGCCCTCAATGCCAAGGCTCTAGACGCAAATATTGGTGTGAGAGCTAATTCAATCAAGGAAACACTGCATGTTGGTGAAGGGCATATTGAAGAAGGATCAGCCGAGTGGTTCTTGTGGGAGAACAACTCCATTTGGCTCACTAACTTCACACACCATCAGGCTTCCAAGCAGCTCTCAAGGAAACTCAGTTTTCACACTCTATGTTTAGTGCTCTTTGAATGCATTATCTAGGAATGAACCTGGTAGAGCATCCCACACAAACGAATGTTCCACATGCGAGTTTCACATGCCACCAACTCCACATTCACAGGCAACTTCAGCGCCACAGCCGTTTTCAGATAGCCCTCAATGCAAAGGCTCTAGACGCAAATATTGGTGTGAGAGCTAATTCAATCAAGGGAAACACTGCATGTTGGTGAATGGCATATTGAAGAAGGATCAGCCGAGTGGTTCTTGTGGGAGAACAACTCCATTTGGCTCACTAACTTCACACACCATCAGGCTTCCAAGCAGATCTCCAGGAAACTCAGTTTTCACACTCTATGCTTAGTGCTCTATGTGTGCCTAGGAATGAAATGAAGCTTGGTCAGCATCCCACACAAACGAATGCTCCACATGCGGGTTTCACATGCCACCAACTCCACATTCACAGGCAACTTCAGCGCCACAGCCGTTTTCAGATAGCCCTCAATGCAAAGGCTCTAGACGCAAATATTGGTGTGAGAGCTAATTCAATCAAGGAAACACTGCATGTTGGTGAAGGGCATATTGAAGATGGATCAGCCGAGTGGTTCTTGTGGGAGAACAACTCCATTTGGCTCACTAACTTCACACACCATCAGGCTTCCAAGCAGCTCTCAAGGAAACTCAGTTTTCACACTCTATGTTTAGTGCTCTTTGAATGCATTATCTAGGAATGAACCTGGTAGAGCATCCCACACAAACGAATGTTCCACATGCGAGTTTCACATGCCACCAAACTCCACATTCACAGGCAACTTCAGCGCCACAGCCGTTTTCAGATAGCCCTCAATGCAAAGGCTCTAGACGCAAATATTGGTGTGAGAGCTAATTCAATCAAGGAAACACTGCATGTTGGTGAAGGGCATATTGAAGAAGGATCAGCCGAGTGGTTCTTGTGGGAGAACAACTCCATTTGGCTCACTAACTTCACACACCATCAGGCTTCCAAGCAGCTCTCCAGGAAACTCAGTTTTCACACTCTATGCTTAGTGCTCTATGTGTGCCTAGGACTGAAATGAAACTTGGTCAGCATCCCACACAAACGAATGCTCCACATGCGGGTTTCACATGCCACCAACTCCACATTCACAGGCAACTTCAGCGCCACAGCCGTTTTCAGATAGCCCTCAATGCAAAGGCTCTAGACGCAAATATTGGGTGTGTGAGAGCTAATTCAATCAAGGAAACACTGCATGTTGGTGAAGGGCATATTGAAGAAGGATCAGCCGAGTGGTTCTTGTGGGAGAACAACTCCATTTGGCTCACTAACTTCACACACCATCAGGCTTCCAAGCAGCTCTCAAGGAAACTCAGTTTTCACACTCTATGCTTAGTGCCCTTTGAGTGCATTATCTAGGAATGAACCTGGTAGAGCATCCCACACAAACGAATGCTCCACATGCGGGTTTCACATGCCACCAACTCCACATTCACAGGCAACTTCAGCGCCACAGCCGTTTTCAGATAGCCCTCAATGCAAAGGCTCTAGACGCAAATATTGGTGTGAGAGCTAATTCAATCAAGGAAACACTGCATGTTGGTGAAGGGCATATTGAAGAAGGATCAGCCGAGTGGTTCTTGTGGGAGAACAACTCCATTTGGCTCACTAACTTCACACACCATCAGGCTTCCAAGCAGCTCTCCAGGAAACTCAGTTTTCACACTCTATGCTTAGTGCTCTATGAGTGCATTATCGAGGAATGAACCTGGTAGAGCATCCCACACAAACGAATGCTCCACATGCGGGTTTCACATGCCACCAACTCCACATTCACAGGCAACTTCAGCGCCACAGCCGTTTTCAGATAGCCCTCAATGCAAAGGCTCTAGACGCAAATATTGGTGTGAGAGCTAATTCAATCAAGGAAACACTGCATGTTGGTGAAGGGCATATTGCAGAAGGATCAGCCGAGTGGTTCTTGTGGGAGAACAACTCCATTTGGCTCACTAACTTCACACACCATCAGGCTTCCAAGCAGCTCTCCAGGAAACTCAGTTTTCACACTCTATGTTTAGTGCTCTTTGAATGCATTATCTAGGAATGAACCTGGTAGAGCATCCCACACAAACGAATGTTCCACATGCGAGTTTCACATGCCACCAACTCCACATTCACAGGCAACTTCAGCGCCACAGCCGTTTTCAGATAGCCCTCAATGCAAAGGCTCTAGACGCAAATATTGGTGTGAGAGCTAATTCAATCAAGGAAACACTGCATGTTGGTGAAGGGCATATTGAAGAAGGATCAGCCGAGTGGTTCTTGTGGGAGAACAACTCCATTTGGCTCACTAACTTCACACACCATCAGGCTTCCAAGCAGCTCTCCAGGAAACTCAGTTTTCACACTCTATGCTTAGTGCTCTATGTGTGCCTAGGAATGAAATGAAGCTTGGTCAGCATCCCACACAAACGAATGCTCCACATGCGGGTTTCACATGCCACCAACTCCACATTCACAGGCAACTTCAGCGCCACAGCCGTTTTCAGATAGCCCTCAATGCAAAGGCTCTAGACGCAAATATTGGTGTGAGAGCTAATTCAATCAAGGAAACACTGCATGTTGGTGAAGGGCATATTGAAGAAGGATCAGCCGAGTGGTTCTTGTGGGAGAACAACGCCATTTGGCTCACTAACTTCACACACCATCAGGCTTCCAAGCAGCTCTCAAGGAAACTCAGTTTTCACACTCTATGTTTAGTGCCCTTTGAATGCAGTATCTAGGAATGAACCTGGTAGAGCATCCCACACAAACGAATGTTCCACATGCGGATTTCACATGCCAGCAACTCCACATTCACAGGCAACTTCAGCGCCACAGCCGTTTTCAGATAGCCCTCAATGCAAAGGCTCTAGACGCAAATATTGGTGTGAGAGCTAATTCAATCAAGGAAACACTGCATGTTGGTGAAGGGCATATTGAAGAAGAATCAGCCGAGTGGTTCTTGTGGGAGAACAACTCCATTTGGCTCACTACACACACCATCAGGCTTCCAAGCAGCTCTCAAGGAAACTCAGTTTTCACACTCTATGCTTAGTGCTCTATGTGTGCCTAGGACTGAAATGAAGCTTGGTCAGCATCCCACACAAACGAATGCTCCACATGCGGGTTTCACATGCCACCAACTCCACATTCACAGGCAACTTCAGCGCCACAGCCGTTTTCAGATAGCCCTCAATGCAAAGGCTCTAGACGCAAATATTGGTGTGAGAGATGATTCAATCAAGGAAACACTGCATGTTGGTGAAGGGCGTATTGAAGAAGGATCATCCGAGTGGTTCTTGTGGGAGAACAACTCCATTTGGCTCACTAACTTCACACACCATCAGGCTTCCAAGCAGCTCTCAAGGAAACTCAGTTTTCACACTCTATGCTTAGTGCCCTTTGTATGGCTAGGACTGAAATGAACCTGGTAGAGCATCCCACACAAACGAATGCTCCCCATGCGGGTTTCACATGCCACCAACTCCACATTCACAGGCAACTTCAGCGCCACAGCCGTTTTCAGATAGCCCTCAATGCAAAGGCTCTAGACGCAAATATTGGTGTGAGAGCTAATTCAATCAAGGAAACACTGCATGTTGGTGAAGGGCATATTGAAGAAGGATCAGCCGAGTGGTTCTTGTGGGAGAACAACTCCATTTGGCTCACCAACTTCACACACCATCAGGCTTCCAAGCAGCTCTCAAGGAAACTCAGTTTTCACACTCTATGCTTAGTGCCCTTTGAGTGCATTATCTAGGAATGAACCTGGTAGAGCATCCCACACAAACGAATGCTCCACATGCGGGTTTCACATGCCACCAACTCCACATTCACAGGCAACTTCAGCGCCACAGCCGTTTTCAGATAGCCCTCAATGCAAAGGCTCTAGACGCAAATATTGGTGTGAGAGCTAATTCAATCAAGGAAACACTGCATGTTGGTGAAGGGCATATTGAAGAAGGATCAGCCAAGTGGTTCTTTCGGGAGAACAACTCCATTTGGCTCACTAACTTCACACACCATCAGGCTTCCAAGCAGCTCTCAAGGAAACTCAGTTTTCACAGTCTATGCTTAGTGCCCTTTGAGTGCATTATCTAGGAATGAACCTGGTAGAGCATCCCACACAAACGAATGCTCCACATGCGGGTTTCACATGCCACCAACTCCACATTACAGGCAACTTCAGCGCCACAGCCGTTTTCAGATAGCCCTCAATGCCAAGGCTCTAGACGCAAATATTGGTGTGAGAGCTAATTCAATCAAGGAAACACTGCATGTTGGTGAAGGGCATATTGAAGAAGGATCAGCCGAGTGGTTCTTGTGGGAGAACAACTCCATTTGGCTCACTAACTTCACACACCATCAGGCTTCCAAGCAGCTCTCAAGGAAACTCAGTTTTCACACTCTATGTTTAGTGCTCTTTGAATGCATTATCTAGGAATGAACCTGGTAGAGCATCCCACACAAACGAATGTTCCACATGCGAGTTTCACATGCCACCAACTCCACATTCACAGGCAACTTCAGCGCCACAGCCGTTTTCAGATAGCCCTCAATGCAAAGGCTCTAGACGCAAATATTGGTGTGAGAGCTAATTCAATCAAGGAAACACTGCATGTTGGTGAATGGCATATTGAAGAAGGATCAGCCGAGTGGTTCTTGTGGGAGAACAACTCCATTTGGCTCACTAACTTCACACACCATCAGGCTTCCAAGCAGATCTCCAGGAAACTCAGTTTTCACACTCTATGCTTAGTGCTCTATGTGTGCCTAGGAATGAAATGAAGCTTGGTCAGCATCCCACACAAACGAATGCTCCACATGCGGGTTTCACATGCCAGCAACTCCACATTCACAGGCAACTTCAGCGCCACAGCCGTTTTCAGATAGCCCTCAATGCAAAGGCTCTAGACGCAAATATTGGTGTGAGAGATAATTCAATCAAGGAAACACTGCATGTTGGTGAAGGGCATATTGAAGATGGATCAGCCGAGTGGTTCTTGTGGGAGAACAACTCCATTTGGCTCACTAACTTCACACACCATCAGGCTTCCAAGCAGCTCTCAAGGAAACTCAGTTTTCACACTCTATGTTTAGTGCTCTTTGAATGCATTATCTAGGAATGAACCTGGTAGAGCATCCCACACAAACGAATGTTCCACATGCGAGTTTCACATGCCACCAACTCCACATTCACAGGCAACTTCAGCGCCACAGCCGTTTTCAGATAGCCCTCAATGCAAAGGCTCTAGACGCAAATATTGGTGTGAGAGCTAATTCAATCAAGGAAACACTGCATGTTGGTGAAGGGCATATTGAAGAAGGATCAGCCGAGTGGTTCTTGTGGGAGAACAACTCCATTTGGCTCACTAACTTCACACACCATCAGGCTTCCAAGCAGCTCTCCAGGAAACTCAGTTTTCACACTCTATGCTTAGTGCTCTATGTGTGCCTAGGACTGAAATGAAACTTGGTCAGCATCCCACACAAACGAATGCTCCACATGCGGGTTTCACATGCCACCAACTCCACATTCACAGGCAACTTCAGCGCCACAGCCGTTTTCAGATAGCCCTCAATGCAAAGGCTCTAGACGCAAATATTGGTGTGAGAGCTAATTCAATCAAGGAAACACTGCATGTTGGTGAAGGGCATATTGAAGAAGGATCAGCCGAGTGGTTCTTGTGGGAGAACAACTCCATTTGGCTCACTAACTTCACACACCATCAGGCTTCCAAGCAGCTCTCAAGGAAACTCAGTTTTCACACTCTATGCTTAGTGCCCTTTGAGTGCATTATCTAGGAATGAACCTGGTAGAGCATCCCACACAAACGAATGCTCCACATGCGGGTTTCACATGCCACCAACTCCACATTCACAGGCAACTTCAGCGCCACAGCCGTTTTCAGATAGCCCTCAATGCAAAGGCTCTAGACGCAAATATTGGTGTGAGAGCTAATTCAATCAAGGAAACACTGCATGTTGGTGAAGGGCATATTGAAGAAGGATCAGCCGAGTGGTTCTTGTGGGAGAACAACTCCATTTGGCTCACTAACTTCACACACCATCAGGCTTCCAAGCAGCTCTCCAGGAAACTCAGTTTTCACACTCTATGCTTAGTGCTCTATGAGTGCATTATCGAGGAATGAACCTGGTAGAGCATCCCACACAAACGAATGCTCCACATGCGGGTTTCACATGCCACCAACTCCACATTCACAGGCAACTTCAGCGCCACAGCCGTTTTCAGATAGCCCTCAATGCAAAGGCTCTAGACGCAAATATTGGTGTGAGAGCTAATTCAATCAAGGAAACACTGCATGTTGGTGAAGGGCATATTGCAGAACGATCAGCCGAGTGGTTCTTGTGGGAGAACAACTCCATTTGGCTCACTAACTTCACACACCATCAGGCTTCCAAGCAGCTCTCCAGGAAACTCAGTTTTCACACTCTATGTTTAGTGCTCTTTGAATGCATTATCTAGGAATGAACCTGGTAGAGCATCCCACACAAACGAATGTTCCACATGCGAGTTTCACATGCCACCAACTCCACATTCACAGGCAACTTCAGCGCCACAGCCGTTTTCAGATAGCCCTCAATGCAAAGGCTCTAGACGCAAATATTGGTGTGAGAGCTAATTCAATCAAGGAAACACTGCATGTTGGTGAAGGGCATATTGAAGAAGGATGAGCCGAGTGGTTCTTGTGGGAGAACAACTCCATTTGGCTCACTAACTTCACACACCATCAGGCTTCCAAGCAGCTCTCCAGGAAACTCAGTTTTCACACTCTATGCTTAGTGCTCTATGTGTGCCTAGGACTGAAATGAAGCTTGGTCAGCATCCCACACAAACGAATGCTCCACATGCGGGTTTCACATGCCACCAACTCCACATTCACAGGCAACTTCAGCGCCACAGCCGTTTTCAGATAGCCCTCAATGCAAAGGCTCTAGACGCAAATATTGGTGTGAGAGCTAATTCAATCAAGGAAACACTGCATGTTGGTGAAGGGCATATTGAAGAAGGATCAGCCGAGTGGTTCTTGTGGGAGAACAACTCCATTTGGCTCACTAACTTCACACACCATCAGGCTTCCAAGCAGCTCTCAAGGAAACTCAGTTTTCACACTCTATGCTTAGTGCCCTTTGAGTGCATTATCTAGGAATGAACCTGGTAGAGCATCCCACACAAACGAATGCTCCACATGCGGGTTTTACATGCCACTAACTCCACATTCACAGGCAACTTCAGCGCCACAGCCGTTTTCAGATAGCCCTCAATGCAAAGGCTCTAGACGCAAATATTGGTGTGAGAGCTAATTCAATCAAGGAAACACTGCATGTTGGTGAAGGGCATATTGAAGAAGGATCAGCCGAGTGGTTCTTGTGGGAGAACAACGCCATTTGGCTCACTAACTTCACACACCATCAGGCTTCCAAGCAGCTCTCAAGGAAACTCAGTTTTCACACTCTATGTTTAGTGCCCTTTGAGTGCATTATCTAGGAATGAACCTGGTAGAGCATCCCACACAAACGAATGCTCCACATGCGGGTTTCACATGCCACCAACTCCACATTCACAGGCAACTTCAGCGCCACAGCCGTTTTCAGATAGCCCTCAATGCAAAGGCTCTAGACGCAAATATTGGTGTGAGAGCTAATTCAATCAAGGAAACACTGCATGTTGGTGAAGGGCATATTGAAGAAGGATCAGCCGAGTGGTTCTTGTGGGAGAACAACTCCATTTGGCTCACTACACACACCATCAGGCTTCCAAGCAGCTCTCAAGGAAACTCAGTTTTCACAGTCTATGCTTAGTGCCCTTTGAGTGCATTATCTAGGAATGAACCTGGTAGAGCATCCCACACAAACGAATGCTCCACATGCGGGTTTCACATGCCAGCAACTCCACATTCACAGGCAACTTCAGCGCCACAGCCGTTTTCAGATAGCCCTCAATGCAAAGGCTCTAGACGCAAATATTGGTGTGAGAGCTAATTCAATCAAGGAAACACTGCATGTTGGTGAAGGGCATATTGAAGAAGGATCAGCCGAGTGGTTCTTGTGGGAGAACAACTCCATTTGGCTCACTAACTTCACACACCATCAGGCTTCCAAGCAGCTCTCAAGGAAACTCAGTTTTCACACTCTATGCTTAGTGCCCTTTGAGTGCATTATCTAGGAATGAACCTGGTAGAGCATCCCACACAAACGAATGCTCCACATGCGGGTTTCACATGCCACCAACTCCACATTCACAGGCAACTTCAGCGCCACAGCCGTTTTCAGATAGCCCTCAATGCCAAGGCTCTAGACGCAAATATTGGTGTGAGAGCTAATTCAATCAAGGAAACACTGCATGTTGGTGAAGGGCATATTGAAGAAGGATCAGCCGAGTGGTTCTTGTGGGAGAACAACTCCATTTGGCTCACTAACTTCACACACCATCAGGCTTCCAAGCAGCTCTCAAGGAAACTCAGTTTTCACACTCTATGCTTAGTGCTCTATGTGTGCCTAGGAATGAAATGAAGCTTTGTCACCATCCCACACAAACGAATGCTCCACATGCGGGTTTCACATGCCACCAACTCCACATTCACAGGCAACTTCAGCGCCACAGCCGTTTTCAGATAGCCCTCAATGCAAAGGCTCTAGACGCAAATATTGGTGTGAGAGCTAATTCAATCAAGGAAACACTGCATGTTGGTGAAGGGCATATTGAAGAAGGATCAGCCGAGTGGTTCTTGTGGGAGAACAACTCCATTTGGCTCACTAACTTCACACACCATCAGGCTTCCAAGCAGCTCTCCAGGAAACTCAGTTTTCACACTCTATGCTTAGTGCTCTATGTGTGCCTAGGACTGAAATGAAGCTTGGTCAGCATCCCACACAAACGAATGCTCCACATGCGGGTTTCACATGCCACCAACTCCACATTCACAGGCAACTTCAGCGCCACAGCCGTTTTCAGATAGCCCTCAATGCAAAGGCTCTAGACGCAAATATTGGTGTGAGAGCTAATTCAATCAAGGAAACACTGCATGTTGGTGAAGGGCATATTGAAGAAGGATCAGCCGAGTGGTTCTTGTGGGAGAACAACTCCATTTGGCTCACTAATTTCACACACCATCAGGCTTCCAAGCAGCTCTCCAGGAAACTCAGTTTTCACACTCTATGCTTAGTGCTCTATGAGTGCATTATCGAGGAATGAACCTGGTAGAGCATCCCACACAAACGAATGCTCCACATGCGGGTTTCACATGCCACCAACTCCACATTCACAGGCAACTTCAGCGCCACAGCCGTTTTCAGATAGCCCTCAATGCAAAGGCTCTAGACGCAAATATTGGTGTGAGAGCTAATTCAATCAAGGAAACACTGCATGTTGGTGAAGGGCATATTGCAGAACGATCAGCCGAGTGGTTCTTGTGGGAGAACAACTCCATTTGGCTCACTAACTTCACACACCATCAGGCTTCCAAGCAGCTCTCCAGGAAACTCAGTTTTCACACTCTATGTTTAGTGCTCTTTGAATGCATTATCTAGGAATGAACCTGGTAGAGCATCCCACACAAACGAATGTTCCACATGCGAGTTTCACATGCCACCAACTCCACATTCACAGGCAACTTCAGCGCCACAGCCGTTTTCAGATAGCCCTCAATGCAAAGGCTCTAGACGCAAATATTGGTGTGAGAGCTAATTCAATCAAGGAAACACTGCATGTTGGTGAAGGGCATATTGAAGAAGGATGAGCCGAGTGGTTCTTGTGGGAGAACAACTCCATTTGGCTCACTAACTTCACACACCATCAGGCTTCCAAGCAGCTCTCCAGGAAACTCAGTTTTCACACTCTATGCTTAGTGCTCTATGTGTGCCTAGGACTGAAATGAAGCTTGGTCAGCATCCCACACAAACGAATGCTCCACATGCGGGTTTCACATGCCACCAACTCCACATTCACAGGCAACTTCAGCGCCACAGCCGTTTTCAGATAGCCCTCAATGCAAAGGCTCTAGACGCAAATATTGGTGTGAGAGCTAATTCAATCAAGGAAACACTGCATGTTGGTGAAGGGCATATTGAAGAAGGATCAGCCGAGTGGTTCTTGTGGGAGAACAACTCCATTTGGCTCACTAACTTCACACACCATCAGGCTTCCAAGCAGCTCTCAAGGAAACTCAGTTTTCACACTCTATGCTTAGTGCCCTTTGAGTGCATTATCTAGGAATGAACCTGGTAGAGCATCCCACACAAACGAATGCTCCACATGCGGGTTTTACATGCCACTAACTCCACATTCACAGGCAACTTCAGCGCCACAGCCGTTTTCAGATAGCCCTCAATGCAAAGGCTCTAGACGCAAATATTGGTGTGAGAGCTAATTCAATCAAGGAAACACTGCATGTTGGTGAAGGGCATATTGAAGAAGGATCAGCCGAGTGGTTCTTGTGGGAGAACAACGCCATTTGGCTCACTAACTTCACACACCATCAGGCTTCCAAGCAGCTCTCAAGGAAACTCAGTTTTCACACTCTATGTTTAGTGCCCTTTGAGTGCATTATCTAGGAATGAACCTGGTAGAGCATCCCACACAAACGAATGCTCCACATGCGGGTTTCACATGCCAGCAACTCCACATTCACAGGCAACTTCAGCGCCACAGCCGTTTTCAGATAGCCCTCAATGCAAAGGCTCTAGACGCAAATATTGGTGTGAGAGCTAATTCAATCAAGGAAACACTGCATGTTGGTGAAGGGCATATTGAAGAAGGATCAGCCGAGTGGTTCTTGTGGGAGAACAACTCCATTTGGCTCACTACACACACCATCAGGCTTCCAAGCAGCTCTCAAGGAAACTCAGTTTTCACAGTCTATGCTTAGTGCCCTTTGAGTGCATTATCTAGGAATGAACCTGGTAGAGCATCCCACACAAACGAATGCTCCACATGCGGGTTTCACATGCCACCAACTCCACATTCACAGGCAACTTCAGCGCCACAGCCGTTTTCAGATAGCCCTCAATGCAAAGGCTCTAGACGCAAATATTGGTGTGAGAGCTAATTCAATCAAGGAAACACTGCATGTTGGTGAAGGGCATATTGAAGAAGGATCAGCCGAGTGGTTCTTGTGGGAGAACAACTCCATTTGGCTCACTAACTTCACACACCATCAGGCTTCCAAGCAGCTCTCAAGGAAACTCAGTTTTCACACTCTATGCTTAGTGCCCTTTGAGTGCATTATCTAGGAATGAACCTGGTAGAGCATCCCACACAAACGAATGCTCCACATGCGGGTTTCACATGCCACCAACTCCACATTCACAGGCAACTTCAGCGCCACAGCCGTTTTCAGATAGCCCTCAATGCCAAGGCTCTAGACGCAAATATTGGTGTGAGAGCTAATTCAATCAAGGAAACACTGCATGTTGGTGAAGGGCATATTGAAGAAGGATCAGCCGAGTGGTTCTTGTGGGAGAACAACTCCATTTGGCTCACTAACTTCACACACCATCAGGCTTCCAAGCAGCTCTCAAGGAAACTCAGTTTTCACACTCTATGCTTAGTGCTCTATGTGTGCCTAGGAATGAAATGAAGCTTTGTCACCATCCCACACAAACGAATGCTCCACATGCGGGTTTCACATGCCACCAACTCCACATTCACAGGCAACTTCAGCGCCACAGCCGTTTTCAGATAGCCCTCAATGCAAAGGCTCTAGACGCAAATATTGGTGTGAGAGCTAATTCAATCAAGGAAACACTGCATGTTGGTGAAGGGCATATTGAAGAAGGATCAGCCGAGTGGTTCTTGTGGGAGAACAACTCCATTTGGCTCACTAACTTCACACACCATCAGGCTTCCAAGCAGCTCTCCAGGAAACTCAGTTTTCACACTCTATGCTTAGTGCTCTATGTGTGCCTAGGACTGAAATGAAGCTTGGTCAGCATCCCACACAAACGAATGCTCCACATGCGGGTTTCACATGCCACCAACTCCACATTCTCAGGCAACTTCAGCGCCACAGCCGTTTTCAGATAGCCCTCAATGCAAAGGCTCTAGACGCAAATATTGGTGTGAGAGCTAATTCAATCAAGGAAACACTGCATGTTGGTGAAGGGCATATTGAAGAAGGATCAGCCGAGTGGTTCTTGTGGGAGAACAACTCCATTTGGCTCACCAACTTCACACACCATCAGACTTCCAAGCAGCTCTCAAGGAAACTCAGTTTTCACACTCTATGCTTAGTGCCCTTTGAGTGCATTATCTGGGAATGAACCTGGTAGAGCATCCCACACAAACGAATGCTCCACATGCGGGTTTCACATGCCACCAACTCCACATTCACAGGCAACTTCAGCGCCACAGCCGTTTTCAGATAGCCCTCAATGCAAAGGCTCTAGACGCAAATATTGGTGTGAGAGCTAATTCAATCAAGGAAACACTGCATGTTGGTGAAGGGCATATTGAAGAAGGATCAGCCGAGTGGTTCTTGTGGGAGAACAACGCCATTTGGCTCACTAACTTCACACACCATCAGGCTTCCAAGCAGCTCTCAAGGAAACTCAGTTTTCACACTCTATGCTTAGTGCCCTTTGAGTGCATTATCTAGGAATGAACCTGGTAGAGCATCCCACACAAACGAATGCTCCACATGCGGGTTTCACATGCCACCAACTCCACATTCACAGGAAACTTCAGCGCCACAGTCGTTTTCAGATAGCCCTCAATCCAAAGGCTCTAGACGCAAATATTGGTGTGAGAGCTAATTCAATCAAGGAAACACTGCATGTTGGTGAAGGGCATATTGAAGAAGGATCAGCCGAGTGGTTCTTGTGGGAGAACAACTCCATTTGGCTCACTAACTTCACACACCATCAGGTTTCCAAGCAGCTCTCAAGGAAACTCAGTTTTCACACTCTATGTTTAGTGCCCTTTGAATGCAGTATCTAGGAATGAACCTGGTAGAGCATCCCACACAAACGAATGTTCCACATGCGGATTTCACATGCCAGCAACTCCACATTCACAGGCAACTTCAGCGCCACAGCCGTTTTCAGATAGCCCTCAATGCAAAGGCTCTAGACGCAAATATTGGTGTGAGAGCTAATTCAATCAAGGAAACACTGCATGTTGGTGAAGGGCATATTGAAGAAGGATCAGCCGAGTGGTTCTTGTGGGAGAACAACTCCATTTGGCTCACTAACTTCACACACCATCAGGCTTCCAAGCAGCTCTCAAGGAAACTCAGTTTTCACAGTCTATGCTTAGTGCCCTTTGAGTGCATTATCTAGGAATGAACCTGGTAGAGCATCCCACACAAACGAATGCTCCACATGCGGGTTTCACATGCCAGCAACTCCACATTCACAGGCAACTTCAGCGCCACAGCCGTTTTCAGATAGCCCTCAATGCAAAGGCTCTAGACGCAAATATTGGTGTGAGAGCTAATTCAATCAAGGAAACACTGCATGTTGGTGAAGGGCATATTGAAGAAGGATCAGCCGAGTGGTTCTTGTGGGAGAACAACTCCATTTGGCTCACTAACTTCACACACCATCAGGCTTCCAAGCAGCTCTCAAGGAAACTCAGTTTTCACACTCTATGCTTAGTGCAGTTTGAGTGCATTATCTAGGAATGAACCTGGTAGAGCATCCCACACAAACGAATGCTCCACATGCGGGTTTCACATGCCACCAACTCCACATTCACAGGCAACTTCAGCGCCACAGCCGTTTTCAGATAGCCCTCAATGCCAAGGCTCTAGACGCAAATATTGGTGTGAGAGCTAATTCAATCAAGGAAACACTGCATGTTGGTGAAGGGCATATTGAAGAAGGATCAGCCGAGTGGTTCTAGTGGGAGAACAACTCCATTTGGCTCACTAACTTCACACACCATCAGGCTTCCAAGCAGCTCTCAAGGAAACTCAGTTTTCACACTCTATGCTTAGTGCTCTATGTGTGCCTAGGAATGAAATGAAGCTTTGTCACCATCCCACACAAACGAATGCTCCACATGCGGGTTTCACATGCCACCAACTCCACATTCACAGGCAACTTCAGCGCCACAGCCGTTTTCAGATAGCCCTCAATGCAAAGGCTCTAGACGCAAATATTGGTGTGAGAGCTAATTCAATCAAGGAAACACTGCATGTTGGTGAAGGGCATATTGAAGAAGGATCAGCCGAGTGGTTCTTGTGGGAGAACAACTCCATTTGGCTCACTAACTTCACACACCATCAGGCTTCCAAGCAGCTCTCCAGGAAACTCAGTTTTCACACTCTATGCTTAGTGCTCTATGTGTGCCTAGGACTGAAATGAAGCTTGGTCAGCATCCCACACAAACGAATGCTCCACATGCGGGTTTCACATGCCACCAACTCCACATTCACAGGCAACTTCAGCGCCACAGCCGTTTTCAGATAGCCCTCAATGCAAAGGCTCTAGACGCAAATATTGGTGTGAGAGCTAATTCAATCAAGGAAACACTGCATGTTGGTGAAGGGCATATTGAAGAAGGATCAGCCGAGTGGTTCTTGTGGGAGAACAACTCCATTTGGTTCACCAACTTCACACACCATCAGACTTCCAAGCAGCTCTCAAGGAAACTCAGTTTTCACACTCTATGCTTAGTGCCCTTTGAGTGCATTATCTGGGAATGAACCTGGTAGAGCATCCCACACAAACGAATGCTCCACATGCGGGTTTCACATGCCACCAACTCCACATTCACAGGCAACTTCAGCGCCACAGCCGTTTTCAGATAGCCCTCAATGCCAAGGCTCTAGACGCAAATATTGGTGTGAGAGCTAATTCAATCAAGGAAACACTGCATGTTGGTGAAGGGCATATTGAAGAAGGATCAGCCGAGTGGTTCTTGTGGGAGAACAACTCCATTTGGTTCACCAACTTCACACACCATCAGACTTCCAAGCAGCTCTCAAGGAAACTCAGTTTTCACACTCTATGCTTAGTGCTCTATGTGTGCCTAGGAATGAAATGAAGCTTGGTCAGCATCCCACACAAACGAATGCTCCACATGCGGGTTTCACATGCCACCAACTCCACATTCACAGGCAACTTCAGCGCCACAGCCGTTTTCAGATAGCCCTCAATGCCAAGGCTCTAGACGCAAATATTGGTGTGAGAGCTAATTCAATCAAGGAAACACTGCATGTTGGTGAAGGGCATATTGAAGAAGGATCAGCCGAGTGGTTCTTGTGGGAGAACAACTCCATTTGGCTCACTAACTTCACACACCATCAGGCTTCCAAGCAGCTCTCAAGGAAACTCAGTTTTCACACTCTATGTTTAGTGCTCTTTGAATGCATTATCTAGGAATGAACCTGGTAGAGCATCCCACACAAACGAATGTTCCACATGCGAGTTTCACATGCCAGCAACTCCACATTCACAGGCAACTTCAGCGCCACAGCCGTTTTCAGATAGCCCTCAATGCAAAGGCTCTAGACGCAAATATTGGTGTGAGAGCTAATTCAATCAAGGAAACACTGCATGTTGGTGAAGGGCATATTGAAGAAGGATCAGCCGAGTGGTTCTTGTGGGAGAACAACTCCATTTGTCTCACTAACTTCACACACCATCAGGCTTCCAAGCAGCTCTCAAGGAAACTCAGTTTTCACACTCTATGCTTAGTGCCCTTTGAGTGCATTATCTAGGAATGAACCTGGTAGAGCATCCCACACAAACGAATGCTCCACATGCGGGTTTCACATGCCACCAACTCCACATTCACAGGCAACTTCAGCGCCACAGCCGTTTTCAGATAGCCCTCAATGCAAAGGCTCTAGACGCAAATATTGGTGTGAGAGCTAATTCAATCAAGGAAACACTGCATGTTGGTGAAGGGCATATTGAAGAAGGATCAGCCGAGTGGTTCTTGTGGGAGAACAACTCCATTTGGCTCACTAACTTCACACACCATCAGGCTTCCAAGCAGCTCTCAAGGAAACTCAGTTTTCACACTCTATGCTTAGTGCCCTTTGAGTGCATTATCTAGGAATGAACCTGGTAGAGCATCCCACACAAACGAATGCTCCACATGCGGGTTTCACATGCCACCAACTCCACATTCACAGGCAACTTCAGCGCCACAGCCGTTTTCAGATAGCCCTCAATGCAAAGGCTCTAGACGCAAATATTGGTGTGAGAGCTAATTCAATCAAGGAAACACTGCATGTTGGTGAAGGGCATATTGAAGAAGGATCAGCCGAGTGGTTCTTGTGGGAGAACAACTCCATTTGGCTCACTAACTTCACACACCATCAGGCTTCCAAGCAGCTCTCAAGGAAACTCAGTTTTCACACTCTATGCTTAGTGCCCTTTGAGTGCATTATCTAGGAATGAACCTGGTAGAGCATCCCACACAAACGAATGTTCCACATGCGGATTTCACATGCCAGCAACTCCACATTCACAGGCAACTTCAGCGCCACAGCCGTTTTCAGATAGCCCTCAATGCAAAGGCTCTAGACGCAAATATTGGTGTGAGAGATAATTCAATCAAGGAAACACTGCATGTTGGTGAAGGGCATATTGAAGAAGGATCAGCCGAGTGGTTCTTGTGGGAGAACAACTCCATTTGGCTCACTAACTTCACACACCATCAGGCTTCCAAGCAGCTCTCAAGGAAACTCAGTTTTCACACTCTATGTTTAGTGCTCTTTGAATGCATTATCTAGGAATGAACCTGGTAGAGCATCCCACACAAACGAATGTTCCACATGCGAGTTTCACATGCCACCAACTCCACATTCACAGGCAACTTCAGCGCCACAGCCGTTTTCAGATAGCCCTCAATGCAAAGGCTCTAGACGCAAATATTGGTGTGAGAGCTAATTCAATCAAGGAAACACTGCATGTTGGTGAATGGCATATTGAAGAAGGATCAGCCGAGTGGTTCTTGTGGGAGAACAACTCCATTTGGCTCACTAACTTCACACACCATCAGGCTTCCAAGCAGATCTCAAGGAAACTCAGTTTTCACACTCTATGCTTAGTGCTCTATGTGTGCCTAGGACTGAAATGAAGCTTGGTCAGCATCCCACACAAACGAATGCTCCACATGCGGGTTTCACATGCCAGCAACTCCACATTCACAGGCAACTTCAGCGCCACAGCCGTTTTCAGATAGCCCTCAATGCCAAGGCTCTAGACGCAAATATTGGTGTGAGAGCTAATTCAATCAAGGAAACACTGCATGTTGGTGAAGGGCATATTGAAGAAGGATCAGCCGAGTGGTTCTTGTGGGAGAACAACTCCATTTGGCTCACTAACTTCACACACCATCAGGCTTCCAAGCAGCTCTCAAGGAAACTCAGTTTTCACACTCTATGTTTAGTGCTCTTTGAATGCATTATCTAGGAATGAACCTGGTAGAGCATCCCACACAAACGAATGTTCCACATGCGGATTTCACATGCCACCAACTCCACATTCACAGGCAACTTCAGCGCCACAGCCGTTTTCAGATAGCCCTCAATGCAAAGGCTCTAGACGCAAATATTGGTGTGAGAGCTAATTCAATCAAGGAAACACTGCATGTTGGTGAAGGGCATATTGAAGAAGGATCAGCCGAGTGGTTCTTGTGGGAGAACAACTCCATTTGGCTCACTAACTTCACACACCATCAGGCTTCCAAGCAGCTCTCAAGGAAACTCAGTTTTCACACTGTATGTTTAGTGCTCTTTGAATGCATTATCTAGGAATGAACCTGGTAGAGCATCCCACACAAACGAATGTTCCACATGCGAGTTTCACATGCCACCAACTCCACATTCACAGGCAACTTCAGCGCCACAGCCGTTTTCAGATAGCCCTCAATGCAAAGGCTCTAGACGCAAATATTGGTGTGAGAGCTAATTCAATCAAGGAAACACTGCATGTTGGTGAAGGGCATATTGAAGAAGGATCAGCCGAGTGGTTCTTGTGGGAGAACAACTCCATTTGGCTCGCTAACTTCACACACCATCAGGCTTCCAAGCAGCTCTCAAGGAAACTCAGTTTTCACACTCTATGCTTAGTGCCCTTTGAGTGCATTATCTAGGAATGAACCTGGTAGAGCATCCCACACAAACGAATGCTCCACATGCGGGTTTCACATGCCACCAACTCCACATTCACAGGCAACTTCAGCGCCACAGCCGTTTTCAGATAGCCCTCAATGCAAAGGCTCTAGACGCAAATATTGGTGTGAGAGCTAATTCAATCAAGGAAACACTGCATGTTGGTGAAGGGCATATTGAAGAAGGATCAGCCGAGTGGTTCTTGTGGGAGAACAACTCCATTTGGCTCACTAACTTCACACACCATCAGGCTTCCAAGCAGCTCTCAAGGAAACTCAGTTTTCACACTCTATGCTTAGTGCCCTTTGAGTGCATTATCTAGGAATGAACCTGGTAGAGCATCCCACACAAACGAATGCTCCACATGCGGGTTTCACATGCCACCAACTCCACATTCACAGGCAACTTCAGCGCCACAGTCGTTTTCAGATAGCCCTCAATCCAAAGGCTCTAGACGCAAATATTGGTGTGAGAGCTAATTCAATCAAGGAAACACTGCATGTTGGTGAAGGGCATATTGAAGAAGGATCAGCCGAGTGGTTCTTGTGGGAGAACAACTCCATTTGGCTCACTAACTTCACACACCATCAGGTTTCCAAGCAGCTCTCAAGGAAACTCAGTTTTCACACTCTATGTTTAGTGCCCTTTGAATGCAGTATCTAGGAATGAACCTGGTAGAGCATCCCACACAAACGAATGTTCCACATGCGGATTTCACATGCCAGCAACTCCACATTCACAGGCAACTTCAGCGCCACAGCCGTTTTCAGATAGCCCTCAATGCAAAGGCTCTAGACGCAAATATTGGTGTGAGAGCTAATTCAATCAAGGAAACACTGCATGTTGGTGAAGGGCATATTGAAGAAGGATCAGCCGAGTGGTTCTTGTGGGAGAACAACTCCATTTGGCTCACTAACTTCACACACCATCAGGCTTCCAAGCAGCTCTCAAGGAAACTCAGTTTTCACACTCTATGTTTAGTGCTCTTTGAATGCATTATCTAGGAATGAACCTGGTAGAGCATCCCACACAAACGAATGTTCCACATGCGAGTTTCACATGCCACCAACTCCACATTCACAGGCAACTTCAGCGCCACAGCCGTTTTCAGATAGCCCTCAATGCAAAGGCTCTAGACGCAAATATTGGTGTGAGAGCTAATTCAATCAAGGAAACACTGCATGTTGGTGAATGGCATATTGAAGAAGGATCAGCCGAGTGGTTCTTGTGGGAGAACAACTCCATTTGGCTCACTAACTTCACACACCATCAGGCTTCCAAGCAGATCTCCAGGAAACTCAGTTTTCACACTCTATGCTTAGTGCTCTATGTGTGCGTAGGAATGAAATGAAGCTTGGTCAGCATCCCACACAAACGAATGCTCCACATGCGGGTTTCACATGCCAGCAACTCCACATTCACAGCCAACTTCAGCGCCACAGCCGTTTTCAGATAGCCCTCAATGCAAAGGCTCTAGACGCAAATATTGGTGTGAGAGCTAATTCAATCAAGGAAACACTGCATGTTGGTGAAGGGCATATTGAAGAAGGATCAGCCGAGTGGTTCTTGTGGGAGAACAACTCCATTTGGCTCACTAACTTCACACACCATCAGGCTTCCAAGCAGCTCTCAAGGAAACTCAGTTTTCACACTCTATGTTTAGTGCTCTTTGAATGCATTATCTAGGAATGAACCTGGTAGAGCATCCCACACAAACGAATGTTCCACATGCGAGTTTCACATGCCACCAACTCCACATTCACAGGCAACTTCAGCGCCACAGCCGTTTTCAGATAGCCCTCAATGCAAAGGCTCTAGACGCAAATATTGGTGTGAGAGCTAATTCAATCAAGGAAACACTGCATGTTGGTGAAGGGCATATTGAAGAAGGATCAGCCGAGTGGTTCTTGTGGGAGAACAACTCCATTTGGCTCACTAACTTCACACACCATCAGGCTTCCAAGCAGCTCTCCAGGAAACGCAGTTTTTCACACTCTATGCTTAGTGCTCTATGTGTGCCTAGGACTGAAATGAAGCTTGGTCAGCATCCCACACAAACGAATGCTCCACATGCGGGTTTCACATGCCACCAACTCCACATTCACAGGCAACTTCAGCGCCACAGCCGTTTTCAGATAGCCCTCAATGCAAAGGCTCTAGACGCAAATATTGGTGTGAGAGCTAATTCAATCAAGGAAAAACTGCATGTTGGTGAAGGGCATATTGAAGAAGGATCAGCCGAGTGGTTCTTGTGGGAGAACAACTCCATTTGGCTCACTAACTTCACACACCATCAGGCTTCCAAGCAGCTCTCAAGGAAACTCAGTTTTCACACTCTATGCTTAGTGCCCTTTGAGTGCATTATCTAGGAATGAACCTGGTAGAGCATCCCACACAAACGAATGCTCCACATGCAGGTTTCACATGCCACCAACTCCACATTCACAGGCAACTTCAGCGCCACAGCCGTTTTCAGATAGCCCTCAATGCAAAGGCTCTAGACGCAAATATTGGTGTGAGAGCTAATTCAATCAAGGAAACACTGCATGTTGGTGAAGGGCATATTGAAGAAGGATCAGCCGAGTGGTTCTTGTGGGAGAACAACTCCATTTGGCTCACTAACTTCACACACCATCAGGCTTCCAAGCAGCTCTCAAGGAAACTCAGTTTTCACACTCTATGCTTAGTGCCCTTTGAGTGCATTATCTAGGAATGAACCTGGTAGAGCATCCCACACAAACGAATGCTCCACATGCGGGTTTCACATGCCACCAACTCCACATTCACAGGCAACTTCAGCGCCACAGCCGTTTTCAGATAGCCCTCAATGCAAAGGCTCTAGACGCAAATATTGGTGTGAGAGCTAATTCAATCAAGGAAACACTGCATGTTGGTGAAGGGCATATTGAAGAAGGATCAGCCGAGTGGTTCTTGTGGGAGAACAACTCCATTTGGCTCACTAACTTCACACACCATCAGGCTTCCAAGCAGCTCTCAAGGAAACTCAGTTTTCACACTCTATGCTTAGTGCCCTTTGAGTGCATTATCTAGGAATGAACCTGGTAGAGCATCCCACACAAACGAATGCTCCACATGCGGGTTTCACATGCCACCAACTCCACATTCACAGGCAACTTCAGCGCCACAGCCGTTTTCAGATAGCCCTCAATGCAAAGGCTCTAGACGCAAATATTGGTGTGAGAGCTAATTCAATCAAGGAAACACTGCATGTTGGTGAAGGGCATATTGAAGAAGGATCAGCCGAGTGGTTCTTGTGGGAGAACAACTCCATTTGGCTCACTAACTTCACACACCATCAGGTTTCCAAGCAGCTCTCAAGGAAACTCAGTTTTCACACTCTATGTTTAGTGCCCTTTGAATGCAGTACCTAGGAATGAACCTGGTAGAGCATCCCACACAAAGGAATGTTCCACATGCGCATTTCACATGCCAGCAACTCCACATTCACAGGCAACTTCAGCGATACAGCCGTTTTCAGATATCCCTCAATGCAAAGGCTCTAGACGCAAATATTGGTGTGAGAGCTAATTCAATCAAGGAAACACTGCATGTTGGTGAAGGGCATATTGAAGAAGGATCAGCCGAGTGGTTCTTGTGGGAGAACAACTCCATTTGGCTCACTAACTTCACACACATCAGGCTTCCAAGCAGCTCTCAAGGAAACTCAGTTTTCACACTCTATGTTTAGTGCTCCTTGAATGCATTATCTAGGAATGAACCTGGTAGAGCATCCCACACAAACGAATGCTCCACATGCGAGTTTCACATGCCACCAACTCCACATTCACAGGCAACTTCAGCGCCACAGCCGTTTTCAGATAGCCCTCAATGCAAAGGCTCTAGACGCAAATATTGGTGTGAGAGCTAATTCAATCAAGGAAACACTGCATGTTGGTGAAGGGCATATTGAAGAAGGATCAGCCGAGTGGTTCTTGTGGGAGAACAACTCCATTTGGCTCACTAACTTCACACACCATCAGGCTTCCAAGCAGCTCTCCAGGAAACTCAGTTTTCACACTCTATGCTTAGTGCTCTATGTGTGCCTAGGAATGAAATGAAACTTGGTCAGCATCCCACACAAACGAATGCTCCACATGCGGGTTTCACATGCCACCAACTCCACATTCACAGGCAACTTCAGCGCCACAGGCGTTTTCAGATAGCCCTCAATGCAAAGGCTCTAGACGCAAATATTGGTGTGAGAGCTAATTCAATCAAGGAAACACTGCATGTTGGTGAAGGGCATATTGAAGAAGGATCAGCCGAGTGGTTCTTGTGGGAGAACAACGCCATTTGGCTCACTAACTTCACACACCATCAGGCTTCCAAGCAGCTCTCAAGGAAACTCAGTTTTCACACTCTATGTTTAGTGCTCTTTGAATGCATTATCTAGGAATGAAACTGGTAGAGCATCCCACACTAACGAATGTTTCACATGCGAGTTTCACATGCCACCAACTCCACATTCACAGGCAACTTCAGCGATACAGCCGTTTTCAGATAGCCCTCAATGCAAAGGCTCTAGACGCAAATATTGGTGTGAGAGCTAATTCAATCAAGGAAACACTGCATGTTGGTGAAGGGCATATTGAAGAAGGATGAGCCGAGTGGTTCTTGTGGGAGAACAACTCCATTTGGCTCACTAACTTCACACACCATCAGGCTTCCAAGCAGCTCTCCAGGAAACTCAGTTTTCACACTCTATGCTTAGTGCTCTATGTGTGCCTAGGACTGAAATGAAGCTTGGTCAGCATCCCACACAAACGAATGCTCCACATGCGCGTTTCACATGCCACCAACTCCACATTCACAGGCAACTTCAGCGCCACAGCCGTTTTCAGATAGCCCTCAATGCAAAGGCTCTAGACGCAAATATTGGTGTGAGAGCTAATTCAATCAAGGAAACACTGCATGTTGGTGAAGGGCATATTGAAGAAGGATCAGCCGAGTGGTTCTTGTGGGAGAACAACTCCATTTGGCTCACTACTTCACACACCATCAGGCTTCCAAGCAGCTCTCAAGGAAACTCAGTTTTCACACTCTATGCTTAGTGCCCTTTGAGTGCATTATCTAGGAATGAACCTGGTAGAGCATCCCACACAAACGAATGCTCCACATGCGGGTTTCACATGCCACCAACTCCACATTCACAGGCAACTTCAGCGCCACAGCCGTTTTCAGATAGCCCTCAATGCAAAGGCTCTAGACGCAAATATTGGTGTGAGAGCTAATTCAATCAAGGAAACACTGCATGTTGGTGAAGGGCATATTGAAGAAGAATCAGCCGAGTGGTTCTTGTGGGAGAACAACTCCATTTGGCTCACTAACTTCACACACCATCAGGCTTCCAAGCAGCTCTCCAGGAAACTCAGTTTTCACACTCTATGCTTAGTGCTCTATGTGTGCCTAGGAATGAAATGAAGCTTGGTCACCATCCCACACAAACGAATGCTCCATATGCGGGTTTCACATGCCACCAACTCCACATTCACAGGCAACTTCGGCGCCACAGCCGTTTTCAGATAGCCCTCAATGCAAAGGCTCTAGACGCAAATATTGGTGTGAGAGCTAATTCAATCAAGGAAACACTGCATGTTGGTGAAGGGCATATTGAAGAAGGATCAGCCGAGTGGTTCTTGTGGGAGAACAACGCCATTTGGCTCACTAACTTCACACACCATCAGGCTTCCAGGCAGCTCTCAAGGAAACTCAGTTTTCACACTCTATGTTTAGTGCCCTTTGAGTGCATTATCTAGGAATGAACCTGGTAGAGCATCCCACACAAACGAATGCTCCACATGCGGGTTTCACATGCCACCAACTCCACATTCACAGGCAACTTCAGCGCCACAGCCGTTTTCAGATAGCCCTCAATGCAAAGGCTCTAGACGCAAATATGGTGTGAGAGCTAATTCAATCAAGAAACACTGCATGTTGGTGAAGGGCATATTGAAGAAGGATCAGCCGAGTGGTTCTTGTGGGAGAACAACGCCATTTGGCTCACTAACTTCACACACCATCAGGCTTCCAAGCAGCTCTCAAGGAAACTCAGTTTTCACACTCTATGTTTAGTGCCCTTTGATTGCATTATCTAGGAATGAACCTGGTAGAGCATCCCACACAAACGAATGCTCCACATGCGGGTTTCACATGCCACCAACTCCACATTCACAGGCAACTTCAGCGCCACAGCCGTTTTCAGATATCCCTCAATGCAAAGGCTCTAGACGCAAATATTGTGTGAGAGCTAATTCAATCAAGGAAACACTGCATGTTGGTGAAGGGCATATTGCAGAAGGATCAGCCGAGTGGTTCTTGTGGGAGAACAACTCATTTGGCTCACTAACTTCACACACCATCAGGCTTCCAAGCAGCTCTCAAGAAACTCAGTTTTCACAGTCTATGCTTAGTGCCCTTTGAGTGCATTATCTAGGAATGAACCTGGTAGAGCATCCCACACAAACGAATGCTCCACATGCGGGTTTCACATGCCACCAACTCCACATTCACAGGCAACTTCAGCGCCACAGCCGTTTTCAGATAGCCCTCAAAGGAAAGGCTCTAGACGCAAATATTGGTGTGAGAGCTATTCAATCAAGGAAACACTGCATGTAGGTGAAGGGCATATTGAAGAAGGATCAGCCGAGTGGTTCTTGTGGGAGAACAACTCCATTTGGCTCACTAACTTCACACACCATCAGGCTTCCAAGCAGCTCTCAAGGAAACTCAGTTTTCACACTCTATGCTTAGTGCCCTTTGAGTGCATTATCTAGGAATGAAGCTGGTAGAGCATCCCACACAAACGAATGCTCCACATGCGGGTTTCACATGCCACCAACTCCACATTCACAGGCAACTTCAGCGCCACAGCCGTTTTCAGATAGCCCTCAATGCAAAGGCTCTAGACGCAAATATTGGTGTGAGAGCTAATTCAATCAAGGAAACACTGCATGTTGGTGAAGGGCATATTGAAGAAGGATCAGCCAAGTGGTTCTTCTGGGAGAACAACTCCATGTGGCTCACTAACTTCACACACCATCAGGCTTCCAAGCAGCTCTCAAGGAAACTCAGTTTTCACACTCTATGCTTAGTGCCCTTTGAATGCATTATCTAGGAATGAACCTGGTAGAGCATCCCACACAAACGAATGTTCCACATGCGGGTTTCACATGCCACCAACTCCACATTCACAGGCAACTTCAGCGCCACAGCCGTTTTCAGATAGCCCTCAATGCAAAGGCTCTAGACGCAAATATTGGTGTGAGAGCTAATTCAATCAAGGAAACACTGCATGTTGGTGAAGGGCATATTGAAGAAGGATCAGCCGAGTGGTTCTTGTGGGAGAACAACTCCATTTGGCTCACTAACTTCACACACCATCAGGCTTCCAAGCAGCTCTCAAGGAAACTCAGTTTTCACACTCTATGCTTAGTGCCCTTTGAGTGCCTAGGACTGAAATGAACCTGGTAGAGCATCCCACACAAACGAATGCTCCACATGCGGGTTTCACATGCCACCAACTCCACATTCACAGGCAACTTCAGCGCCACAGCCGTTTTCAGATAGCCCTCAATGCAAAGGCTCTAGACGCAAATATTGGTGTGAGAGCTAATTCAATCAAGGAAACACTGCATGTTGGTGAAGGGCATATTGAAGAAGGATCAGCCGAGTGGTTCTTGTGGGAGAACAACTCCATTTGGCTCACTAACTTCACACACCATCAGGCTTCCAAGCAGCTCTCAAGGAAACTCAGTTTTCACACTCTATGCTAGTGCCCTTTGAGTGCATTATCTAGGAATGAACCTGGTAGAGCATCCCACACAAACGAATGCTCCACATGCGGGTTTCACATGCCACCACTCCACATTCACAGGCAACTTCAGCGCCACAGCCGTTTTCAGATAGCCCTCAATGCAAAGGCTCTAGACGCAAATATTGGTGTGAGAGCTAATTCAATCAAGGAAACACTGCATGTTGGTGAAGGGCATATTGAAGAAGAATCAGCCGAGTGGTTCTTGTGGGAGAACAACTCCATTTGGCTCACTAACTTCACACACCATCAGGCTTCCAAGCAGCTCTCCAGGAAACTCAGTTTTCACACTCTATGCTTAGTGCTCTATGTGTGCCTAGGAATGAATGAAGCTTGGTCACCATCCCACACAAACGAATGCTCCACATGCGGGTTTCACATGCCACCAACTCCACATTCACAGGCAACTTCAGCGCCACAGCCGTTTTCAGATAGCCCTCAATGCAAAGGCTCTAGACGCAAATATTGGTGTGAGAGCTAATTCAATCAAGGAAACCACTGCATGTTGGTGAAGGGCATATTGAAGAAGATCAGCCGAGTGGTTCTTGTGGAGAACAACGCCATTTGGCTCACTAACTTCACACACCATCAGGCTTCCAAGCAGCTCTCCAGGAAACTCAGTTTTCACACTCTATGTTTAGTGCCCTTTGAGTGCATTATCTAGGAATGAACCTGGTAGAGCATCCCACACAAACGAATGCTCCACATGCGGGTTTCACATGCACCAACTCCACATTCACAGGCAACTTCAGCGCCACAGCCGTTTCAGATAGCCCTCAATGCAAAGGCTCTAGACGCAAATATTGGTGTGAGAGCTAATTCAATCAAGGAAACACTGCATGTTGGTGAAGGGCATATTGAAGAAGGATCAGCCAGTGGTTCTTCTGGGAGAACAACTCCATGTGGCTCACTAACTTCACACACCATCAGGCTTCCAAGCAGCTCTCAAGGAAACTCAGTTTTCACACTCTATGCTTAGTGCCCTTTGAATGCAGTAATCTAGAATGAACCTGGTAGAGCATCCCACACAAACGAATGTTCCACATGCGGGTTTCACATGCCACCAACTCCACATTCACAGGCAACTTCAGCGCCACAGCCGTTTTCAGATAGCCCTCAATGCAAAGGCTCTAGACGCAAATATTGGTGTGAGAGCTAATTCAATCAAGGAAACACTGCATGTTGGTGAAGGGCATATTGAAGAAGGATCAGCCGAGTGGTTCTTGTGGGAGAACAACTCCATTTGGCTCACTAACTTCACACACCATCAGGCTTCAAGCAGCTCTCAAGGAAACTCAGTTTTCACACTCTATGCTTAGTGCCCTTTGAGTGCCTAGGACTGAAATGAACCTGGTAGAGCATCCACACAAACGAATGCTCCACATGCGGGTTTCACATGCCACCGACTCACATTCACAGGCAACTTCAGCGCCACAGCCGTTTTCAGATAGCCCTCAATGCAAAGGCTCTAGACGCAAATATTGGTGTGAGAGCTAATTCAATCAAGGAAACACTGCATGTTGGTGAAGGGCATATTGAAGAAGAATCAGCCGAGTGGTTCTTGTGGGAGAACAACTCCATTTGGCTCACTAACTTCACACACCATCAGGCTTCCAAGCAGCTCTCAAGGAAACTCAGTTTTCACACTCTATGCTTAGTGACCTTTGAGTGCATTATCTAGGAATGAACCTGGTAGAGCATCCCACACAAACGAATGCTCCACATGCGGGTTTCACATGCCACCAACTCCACATTCACAGGCAACTTCAGCGCCACAGCCGTTTTCAGATAGCCCTCAATGCAAAGGCTCTAGACGCAAATATTGGTGTGAGAGCTAATTCAATCAAGGAAACACTGCATGTTGGTGAAGGGCATATTGAAGAAGGATCAGCCGAGTGGTTCTTGTGGGAGAACAACTCCATTTGGCTCACTAACTTCACACACCATCAGGCTTCCAAGCAGCTCTCAAGGAACTCAGTTTTCACACTCTATGCTTAGTGCCCTTTGAGTGCATTATCTAGGAATGAACCTGGTAGAGCATCCCACACAAACGAATGCTCCACATGCGGGTTTCACATGCACCAACTCCACATTCACAGGCAACTTCAGCGCCACAGCCGTTTTCAGATAGCCCTCAATGCAAAGGCTCTAGACGCAAATATTGGTGTGAGAGCTAATTCAATCAAGGAAACACTGCATGTTGGTGAAGGGCATATTGAAGAAGGATCAGCCGAGTGGTTCTTGTGGGAGAACAACTCCATTTGGCTCACTACACACACCATCAGGCTTCCAAGCAGCTCTCAGGAAACTCAGTTTTCACAGTCTATGCTTAGTGCCCTTTGAGTGCATTATCTAGGAATGACCTGGTAGAGCATCCCACACAAACGAATGCTCCACATGCGGGTTTCACATGCCACCAACTCCACATTCACAGGCAACTTCAGCGCCACAGCCGTTTTCAGATAGCCCTCAATGCAAAGGCTCTAGACGCAAATATTGGTGTGAGAGCTAATTCAATCAAGGAAACACTGCATGTTGGTGAAGGGCATATTGAAGAAGGATCAGCCGAGTGGTTCTTGTGGGAGAACAACTCCATTTGGCTCACTAACTTCACACACCATCAGGCTTCCAAGCAGCTCTCAAGGAAACTCAGTTTTCACACTCTATGCTTAGTGCCCTTTGAGTGCATTATCTAGGAATGAACCTGGTAGAGCAATCCCACACAAACGAATGCTCCACATGCGGGTTTCACATGCCACCAACTCCACATTCACAGGCAACTTCAGCGCCACAGCCGTTTTCAGATAGCCCTCAATGCAAAGGCTCTAGACGCAAATATTGGTGTGAGAGCTAATTCAATCAAGGAAACACTGCATGTTGGTGAAGGGCATATTGAAGAAGAATCAGCCGAGTGGTTCTTGTGGGAGAACAACTCCATTTGGCTCACTAACTTCACACACCATCAGGCTTCCAAGCAGCTCTCCAGGAAACTCAGTTTCACACTCTATGCTTAGTGCTCTATGTGTGCCTAGGAATGAATGAAGCTTGGTCACCATCCCACACAAACGAATGCTCCACATGCGGGTTTCACATGCCACCAACTCCACATTCACAGGCAACTTCAGCGCCACAGCCGTTTTCAGATAGCCCTCAATGCAAAGGCTCTAGACGCAAATATTGGTGTGAGAGCTAATTCAATCAAGGAAACACTGCATGTTGGTGAAGGGCATATTGAAGAAGGATCAGCCGAGTGGTTCTTGTGGGAGAACAACGCCATTTGGCTCACTAACTTCACACACCATCAGCTTCCAAGCAGCTCTCCAGGAAACTCAGTTTTCACACTCTATGTTAGTGCCCTTTGAGTGCATATCTAGGAATGAACCTGGTAGAGCATCCCACACAAACGAATGCTCCACATGCGGGTTTCACATGCCACCAACTCCACATTCACAGGCAACTTCAGCGCCACAGCCGTTTTCAGATAGCCCTCAATGCAAAGGCTCTAGACGCAAATATTGGTGTGAGAGCTAATTCAATCAAGGAAACACTGCATGTTGGTGAAGGGCATATTGAAGAGGATCAGCCAAGTGGTTCTTCTGGGAGAACAACTCCATGTGGCTCACTAACTTCACACACCATCAGGCTTCCAAGCAGCTCTCAAGGAAACTCAGTTTTCACACTCTATGCTTAGTGCCCTTTGAATGCAGTATCTAGGAATGAACCTGGTAGAGCATCCCACACAAACGAATGTTCCACATGCGGGTTTCACATGCCACCAACTCCACATTCACAGGCAACTTCAGCGCCACAGCCGTTTTCAGATAGCCCTCAATGCAAAGGCTCTAGACGCAAATATTGGTGTGAGAGCTAATTCAATCAAGGAAACACTGCATGTTGGTGAAGGGCATATTGAAGAAGGATCAGCCGAGTGGTTCTTGTGGGAGAACAACTCCATTTGTCTCACTACACACACCATCAGGCTTCAAGCAGCTCTCAAGGAACTCAGTTTTCACACTCTATGCTTAGTGCCCTTTGAGTGCATTATCTAGGAATGAACCTGGTAGAGCATCCCACACAAACGAATGCTCCACATGCGGGTTTCACATGCCACCAACTCCACATTCACAGGCAACTTCAGCGCCACAGCCGTTTTCAGATAGCCCTCAATGCAAAGGCTCTAGACGCAAATATTGGTGTGAGAGCTAATTCAATCAAGGAAACACTGCATGTTGGTGAAGGGCATATTGAAGAAGGATCAGCGAGTGGTTCTTGTGGGAGAACAACTCCATTTGGCTCACTAACTTCACACACCATCAGGCTTCAAGCAGCTCTCAAGGAAACTCAGTTTTCACAGTCCTATGCTTAGTGACCTTTGAGTGCATTATCTGGAATGAACCTGGTAGAGCATCCCACACAAACGAATGCTCCACATGCGGGTTTCACATGCCACCAACTCCACATTCACAGGCAACTTCAGCGCCACAGCCGTTTCAGATAGCCCTCAATGCAAAGGCTCTAGACGCAAATATTGGTGTGAGAGCTAATTCAATCAAGGAAACACTGCATGTTGGTGAAGGGCATATTGAAGAAGGATCAGCCGAGTGGTTCTTGTGGGAGAACAACGCCATTTGGCTCACTAACTCACCACACCATCAGGCTTCCAAGCAGCTCTCAAGGAAACTCAGTTTTCACACTCTATGTTTAGTGCCCTTTGAGTGCATTATCTAGGATGAACCTGGTAGAGCATCCCACACAAACGAATGCACCACATGCGGGTTCACATGCACCAACTCCACATTCACAGCAACTTCAGCGCCACAGCCGTTTTCAGATAGCCCTCAATGCAAAGGCTCTAGACGCAAATATTGGTGTGAGAGTTAATTCAATCAAGGAAACACTGCATGTTGGTGAAGGCATATTGAAGAAGGATCAGCCGAGTGGTTCTTGTGGGAGAACAACTCCATTTGGCTCACTAACTTCACACACCATCAGGCTTCCAAGCAGCTCTCAAGGAAACTCAGTTTTCACACTCTATGCTTAGTGCCCTTTGAGTGCATTATCTAGGAATGAACCTGGTAGAGCATCCCACACAAACGAATGCTCCACATGCGGGTTTCACATGCCACCAACTCCACATTCACAGCAACTCAGCGCCACAGCCGTTTTCAGATAGCCCTCAATGCAAAGGCTCTAGACGCAAATATTGGTGTGAGAGCTAATTCAATCAAGGAACACTGCATGTTGGTGAAGGGCTATTGAAGAAGGATCAGCCCAAGTGGTTCTTCTGGGAGAACAACTCCATGTGGCTGACTAACTTCACACACCATCAGGCTTCCAAGCAGCTCTCAAGGAAACTCAGTTTTCACACTCTATGCTTAGTGCCCTTTGAGTGCATTATCTAGGAATGAACCTGGTAGAGCATCCCACACAAACGAATGCTCCACATGCGGGTTTCACATGCCACCAACTCCACATTCACAGGCAACTTCAGCGCCACAGCCGTTTCCATCCCCCCCCCCCCGATAGCCTCAATGCAAAGGCTCTAGACGCAAATATTGGTGTGAGAGCTAATTCAATCAAGGAAACACTGCATGTGGTGAAGGGCATATTGAAGAAGGATCAGCCGAGTGGTTCTTTGTGGGAGAACAACGCCATTTGGCTCACTAACTTCACACACCATCAGGCTTCCAGCAGCTCTCCAGGAAACTCAGTTTTCACACTCTATGTTTAGTGCCCTTTGAGTGCATTATCTAGGAATGAACCTGGTAGAGCATCCCACACAAACGAATGCTCCACATGCGGGTTTCACATGCCACCAACTCCACATTCACAGGCAACTTCAGCGCCACAGCCGTTTTCAGATAGCCCTCAATGCAAAGGCTCTAGACGCAAATATTGGTGTGAGAGCTAATTCAATCAAGGAAACACTGCATGTTGGTGAAGGGCATATTGAAGAAGGATCAGCCGAGTGGTCTTGTGGGAGAACAACTCATTTGGCTCACTAACTTCACACCACAGGCTTCCAAGCAGCTCTCAAGGAAACTCAGTTTTCACACTCTATGCTTAGTGCCCTTTGAGTGCAGTATCTAGGAATGAACCTGGTAGAGCATCCCACACAAACGAATGCTCCACATGCGGGTTTCACATGCCACCAACTCCACATTCACAGGCAACTTCAGCGCACAGCCGTTTTCAGATAGCCCTCAATGCAAAGGCTCTAGACGCAAATATTGGTGTGAGAGCTAATTCAATCAAGGAAACACTGCATGTTGGTGAAGGGCATATTGAAGAAGGATCAGCCAAGTGGTTCTTCTGGGAGAACAACTCCATGTGGCTCACTAACTTCACACACCATCAGGCTTCCAAGCAGCTCTCAAGGAAACTCAGTTTTCACACTCTATGCTTAGTGCCCTTTGAATGCAGTATCTAGGAATGAACCTGGTAGAGCATCCCACACAAACGAATGTTCCACATGCGGGTTTCACATGCCACCAACTCCACATTCACAGGCAACTTCAGCGCCACAGCCGTTTTCAGATAGCCCTCAATGCAAAGGCTCTAGACGCAAATATTGGTGTGAGAGCTAATTCAATCAAGGAAACACTGCATGTTGGTGAAGGGCATATTGAAGAAGGATCAGCCGAGTGGTTCTTGTGGGAGAACAACTCCATTTGGCTCACTACACACACCATCAGGCTTCCAAGCAGCTCTCAAGGAAACTCAGTTTTCACACTCTATGCTTAGTGCCCTTTGAGTGCATTATCTAGGAATGAACCTGGTAGAGCATCCACACAAACGAATGCTCCACATGCGGTTTCACATGCCACCAACTCCACATTCACAGGCAACTTCAGCGCCACAGCCGTTTTCAGATAGCCTCAATGCAAAGGCTCTAGACGCAAATATTGGTGTGAGAGCTAATTCAATCAAGGAAACACTGCATGTTGGTGAAGGGCATATTGAAGAAGGATCAGCCGAGTGGTTCTTGTGGGAGAACAACTCCATTTGGCTCACTAACTTCACACACCATCAGGCTTCCAAGCAGCTCTCAAGGAAACTCAGTTTTCACAGTCTATGCTTAGTGACCTTTGAGTGCATTATCTAGGAATGAACCTGGTAGAGCATCCCACACAAACGAATGCTCCACATGCGGGTTTCACATGCCACCAACTCCACATTCACAGGCAACTTCAGCGCCACAGCCGTTTTCAGATAGCCCTCAATGCAAAGGCTCTAGACGCAATATTGGTGTGAGAGCTAATTCAATCAAGGAAACACTGCATGTTGGTGAAGGGCATATTGAAGAAGGATCAGCCGAGTGGTTCTTGTGGAGAACAACGCCATTTGGCTCACTAACTTCACACACCATCAGGCTTCCAAGCAGCTCTCAAGGAAACTCAGTTTTCACACTCTATGTTTAGTGCCCTTTGAGTGCATTATCTAGGAATGAACCTGGTAGAGCATCCCACACAAACGAATGCTCACATGCAGGGTTTCACATGCCACCAACTCCACATTCACAGGCAACTTCAGCGCCACAGCCGTTTTCAGATAGCCCTCAATGCAAAGGCTCTAGACGCAAATATTGGTGTGAGAGCTAATTCAATCAAGGAAACACTGCATGTTGGTGAAGGGCATATTGAAGAAGGATCAGCCGAGTGGTTCTTGTGGGAGAACAACTCCATTTGGCTCACTAACTTCACACACCATCAGGCTTCCAAGCAGCTCTCCAGGAAACTCAGTTTTCACACTCTATGCTTAGTGCCCTTTGAGTGCATTATCTAGGAATGAACCTGGTAGAGCATCCCACACAAACGAATGCTCCACATGCGGGTTTCACATGCCACCAACTCCACATTCACAGGCAACTTCAGCGCCACAGCCGTTTCAGATAGCCCTCAATGCAAAGGCTCTAGACGCAAATATTGGTGTGAGAGCTAATTCAATCAAGGAAACACTGCATGTTGGTGAAGGGCATATTGAAGAAGGATCAGCCAAGTGTTCTTCTGGGAGAACAACTCCATGTGGCTCACTAACTTCACACACCATCAGGCTTCCAAGCAGCTCTCAAGAAACTACAGTTTTCACACTCTATGCTTAGTGCCCTTTGAATGCAGTATCTAGGAATGAACCTGGTAGAGCATCCCACACAAACGAATGTTCACATGCGGGTTTCACATGCCACCAACTCCACTTCACAGGCAACTCAGCGCCACAGCCGTTTTCAGATAGCCCTCAATGCAAAGGCTCTAGACGCAAATATTGGTGTGAGAGCTAATTCAATCAAGAAACACTGCATGTTGGTGAAGGGCATATTGAGAAGGATCAGCCGAGTGGTTCTTGTGGGAGAACAACTCCATTTGGCTCACTACACACACCATCAGGCTTCCAAGCAGCTCTCAAGGAAACTCAGTTTTCACACTCTATGCTTAGTGCCCTTTGAGTGCATTATCTAGGAATGAACCTGGTAGAGCATCCCACACAAACGAATGCTCCACATGCGGGTTTCACATGCCACCAACTCCACATTCACAGGCAACTTCAGCGCCACAGCCGTTTTCAGATAGCCTCAATGCAAAGGCTCTAGACGCAAATATTGGTGTGAGAGCTAATTCAATCAAGGAAACACTGCATGTTGGTGAAGGGCATATTGAAGAAGATCAGCCGAGTGGTTCCTTGTGGGAGAACAACTCCATTTGGCTCACAAACTTCACACCACCACTCAGCTTCCAAGCAGCTCTCAAGGAAACTTCAGTTTTCACAGTCTATGCTTAGTGACCTTTGAGTGGCATTATCTAGGAATGACCTGGTAGAGCATCCCACACAAACGAATGCTCCACATGCGGGTTTCACATGCCACCAACTCCACATTCACAGGCAACTTCAGCGCCACAGCCGTTTTCAGATAGCCCTCAATGCAAGGCTCTAGACGCAAATATTGGTGTGAGAGCTAATTCAATCAAGAAACACTGCATGTTGGTGAAGGGCATATTGAAGAAGGATCAGCCGAGTGGTTCTTGTGGGAGAACAACTCCATTTGGCTCACTAACTTCACACACCATCAGGCTTCCAAGCAGCTCTCCAGGAAACTCAGTTTTCACACTCTATGCTTAGTGCCCTTTGAGTGCATTATCTAGGAATGAACCTGGTAGAGCATCCCACACAAACGAATGCTCCACATGCGGGTTTCACATGCCACCAACTCCACATTCACAGGCAACTTCAGCGCCACAGCCGTTTCAGATAGCCCTCAATGCAAAGGCTCTAGACGCAAATATTGGTGTGAGAGCTAATTCAATCAAGGAAACACTGCATGTTGGTGAAGGGCATATTGAAGAAGGATCAGCCAAGTGGTTCTTCTGGGAGAACAACTCCATGTGGCTCACTAACTTCACACACCATCAGGCTTCCAAGCAGCTCTCAAGGAAACTCAGTTTTCACACTCTATGCTTAGTGCCCTTTGAATGCAGTATCTAGAATGAACCTGGTAGAGCATCCCACACAAACGAATGTTCAACATGCGGTTTCACATGCCACCAACTCCACATTCACAGGCAACTTCAGCGCCACAGCCGTTTTCAGATAGCCCTCAATGCAAAGGCTCTAGACGCAAATATGGTGTGAGAGCTAATTCAATCAAGAAACACTGCATGTTGGTGAAGGGCATATTGAAGAAGGATCAGCCGAGTGGTTCTTGTGGGAGAACAACTCCATTTGGCTCACTACACACACCATCAGGCTTCAAGCAGCTCTCAAGGAAACTCAGTTTTCACACTCTATGGCTTAGTGCCCTTTGAGTGCATTATCTAGGAATGAACCTGGTAGAGCATCCCACACAAACGAATGCTCCACATGCGGGTTTCACATGCCACCAACTCCACATTCACAGGCAACTTCAGCGCCACAGCCGTTTTCAGATAGCCCTCAATGCAAAGGCTCTAGACCAAATATTGGTGTGAGAGCTAATTCAATCAAGGAAACACTGCATGTTGGTA